>NW_028280762.1:1680000-1850000 GCF_059751285.1 Brachycentrus maculatus | reverse complement strand
TCTGACGATTTTTTTTTTTACAATTTTTTTTTTTAATTCTACTGAATACGAGTATTTCGGCCCTTTTCTGGAAATTATCGTTTATTTCGGTTAGATACTTAAAAAGTGAACTTTAGGTTAGATGCTAAAATGAAACGATATTTACCCAACGGTATTTTGACAGAAAAGGGTAGATATTTATTAAATGCATGACGTTTTATAAACTAAACATATTTATAATATAATTCTTCGGTATCAACCCGATGCATACATTGGTAATGATATTCTACGGCTTAAAATTAAGTATATAAACGACGTTTTTATGCTATTTAGATATATATTTATATATATATATATATATATATATATATATATATATATATATATATATATATATATATATATATATATATATATATATATATATATATATATATATATATATATATATATACATATATATATATATATATATATATATATATATATATATATATATATATATATATATATATATTTATATATAAATATATATATATATATATATATATATATATATATATATATATATATATATATATATATATATATATATATATATATATATAATATATATATACACATATATCCTATACTTGACACGTTCTTTCATATGTGAGTTCGCAACAGCATCCATTGTTGAGTTGAGTAATCTTTTTTAAGCCATATTTGTGAACAAGGATATGTTACTACAACTTATGCAAAACTTCTGTTATAATTTACAACATTCTTTGTGCAATTCACAAAAAATGTTGTTAAATTACATGTAATTTAAAAACGGCGATATTTTTGTCATCTGAGGAATGAGGGCTAAACTTATAAATAACATAAAAATATTTTTTAATTATAATTTATATAATTATATGATAATTTCTAGTTTATGCTTTCATTCTAGGATTACGACTTCCTTTGGAACGCGTCCTGAAATATGACTCTTAAAGAGAGAATAGTTTATGCTCAGAATAGCTTATAACGTTAATCTTCCCAATGTTTGAAAGGGCATTTATGTCTCCTTTATAAGTTAAGCGACACCCGGAGGATTAATAAATCTGGACGTTTAGAAATCTATTATTTATATGCGTGTTATTGAGATTAATGGATAATCTAGTATGCATATAGCAACATTTTCTTTCTGTTTTTATATCAAATTTTAAGCGAGCTTTTATTAGTATATTTTATACTAGTCTACATATTGTTACTTTTTTATTTGTTTTTACTCATGCACTAAAATAAACTTAACAATATAACTAATATTTTATTGCTTATAGTAAATTGTATAATTTCTTCGAGTACTTAGCGGTTTTCTTTATGTTTCAATTTACACCATACCTCCTTTTGCCAGTCTACATATTGCTAATTTTTATTTGTTTTTACTCATGCACTATAATAAACTAATAATTTAACCAGTTTTTATTACTTATCGTAAATTGTATAATTTCTACTTAGCGGTTCTTTTACGTTTTAATTTCCACGTTACGTTGGTTACTAACTCATGAATCATATCATGTTTAAAGTAATAAAAATATGAAACATCTCTTTTTATTCATATCATGTCAGACCATATCACACAAAGCACGACGAGACACGTCAGAGCACATTAAAGCACACGAAGACAAAAAGACACGTTAAGTCATATCGTACAAAGCACGTGAGGACATGGGGACAATTCATAGCACAGACCACACTATACATGGAGCATGAGGACACGTCATAGCAAACAGTACACCATACATACAGCACGAGGACACGTCATACACCACACACAGCGTGCGAGGAAACGTTAAAGTAAAAAGAACACCATACATAGCGCACGAGGACACGTAATAGCAAAGAGCACACCACAAATAGCGTGCAGGGAATCGTCAAAGCAAACAGCACACCATACATTGAGCACGAGAACACGTCATAGCAAACAGCACACCCCACATAGCGCCCAAGGAAACGTCAAAGCAAACGGCACACCATACATAGCGTGCGAGGAAACGTCAAAGCAAACAGCACGCCATACATACAGCACGAGGACACGTCATAGCAAACGGCACACCATACATAGCGTACGAGGACACGTCTCAGCAAAAAGTACGCACGAGGACACACCAGATATGAATGTTCGTCAGACTTACCAGATGACTTACCATAGAGCTTTATCTTGTTCTCCTTGGTCTGCACAATAATAATGACATATCCCTTCAAGTCCACAACCTTCTCAGGCGTCTTGCACTGAACGATACTCATGTTGGGCGAGGAGTGCATCATGACGAGCGCTCACCAGCACGGCACAGCACGCAGCACGCAACAGCCGACAGACGGGCGGGAGGAGCACTTACCATAGAGCTTTATCTTGTTATCCTTGGTTTCCACAATAATAATGACATATCCCTTGAGCTCCACGACCTTCCCCGTCGCCTTGCACTGAACGCTGTTCATGGTGAGTCTAGAGCGCCTAGACCGAGTCGGGGGGGGCGAGACGGAAGACGAGGTCTCCGAACCAGCGGTGGCGCCCGCGCCGGCTGAGCCCGTCACTGGACTGCGTCATCGTGGCCAGCCCCATGGCCCCCGGGCCCGCGCAGCCCCGCGCTTAGCGGCCCCCGGCGCGGGAACCCCGCACATAGCACTTCCGTCTCGACTTCGACACTCTCCTGTCCGCGAGGTGCAAGCTCAAATCTTTGCGGGACTTTTCTTGCCCGACGACGCGAAGCATTTTCGACTAAACGAGGGGCGACGGTCACGCGAAAATGCTAAAGAAAACCCGACACCCGCACATAGTACGCGAGAACACCTCGATCCTCGTAATCTTTTACCGTTCCGCGCGGAGAAACATCGCGGCGCTTTTTTTTCCAGTTACCGATACCGTTATCTTTAATAAGTTGACTGAAAATGGACCCGATTTTCGAATAATGAAAATTAGTTCGGCTCCCGTGTCGGTAAAGCTCGGAGCAGATCTGATCTCGCGACCCGTGCGGCGCGCGTGTGTATGTGTGTATGAGGCTATACGACCAAACCCTCCGCTCTCGATCAATAATGCCCCAGCATCCCTCTCTAAAGGTACCTGTCATGAGACACTCCGCACATTCGTTAACCGACTTTCTATTTATTTCGCTATTTGTAAACCGATGATTAAATTTATAAATGAAAAAAAAAATCTTTAAAAAAAAAAGTGCAAAAAATAGAACTTTGAGTCATACAGGTCCCACCGAGATTTGAACTCGGATCGCTGGATTCAAAGTCCAGAGTGCTAACCATTACACCATGGGACCGAAGTACCCGCAGCGCCAAGATATATCTATTTTAATTAAAGCATTGACGACATCGAATAAATTAATTGTTTAATGTTAAAAAGAAAAATTTTGACTGTGAAAATAATATTTTTTAAATAAAAATATTAATATCTCAACAAATACGGCCCAGTTATAAAATCATTTCTTCATAAGCTTTTACTACTTTCCGCTAGATGTACAAATATAGCCGATTTTTGCTGCGCTCTGTCGTCAAAATGAGGTACTAAAACTATCATGAAGTTTGTGCAAGTGCCTTTCTTTAATTATTGCATTTATATGGCAATTCGCATTACCTACGGTGAGCATTAGTCGAATATAAAAAAATTCCTATCGGAATCGTTGCAAAGATTAACAAATAATTTTAAAAGAATATATATTTTTTTAAATTGTATTCAATAAATATTTTTTGAAGCGTAAAAACCATAGCAGGTACCTACTCAACCAATATAAAGTTGAGTCGTGTAAAACATTTCTAGTACTGGCTACACTGCCGTGATCAATGTGAGAGTGAGAAATAAAGATGGCGGAATAATATAGTGCTCATAACCAAATGAGCGAAAATGCCTTATTTTGTCATGTTTTAAGCAACCGTAGTGTCGTGTTAACGCGTAGTGTTCGTTCGTAGCATTCAACAGGGTCGTTTATATAATATTTATAGTGGTAGTGCCGGGAAATACGCGCAATTGCGCATTCGCGATCGGTGTTCGCGTGAAAGTGGTTTTGTGTATTGTTTTTAAGTTGACACCCGTCGAGATGGCCGCGGTCGGGTCACCCTAGGAGCGAGGCGGCGTGGCGGCGAGGCGGATGCCTCCGCTGCTGAGGCACTCCGTGAGGTCCATGGAGCCGTCTCGCGATGGAGACGCGGGCGGCACGGCGTCGGGCGCGGGACTGCGGGCGCAGGGCCCGCTGTCCCTGTGGACCGCCGTGTACGACTACGCGGCGCAGGGCGAGGACGAGCTCTCGCTGCAGCGCGGGGAGGTGGTGGAGGTGCTGTCCACGGACGCCAAGATCTCGGGGGACGAGGGCTGGTGGACGGGCAAGATAGGCGACAAGGTGGGCATATTTCCCGCCAACTTCGTGGCCCTGGAGGACCCGCTGAACAACGTGAGCTCGCTCATCGGGGGCATCGACCCGCTGCGGATAGACTGGGCCGAGCTGCAGCTGCAGGAGGTGATCGGCGTGGGCGGGTTCGGCAAGGTGTACCGCGGCTCGTGGAACGGGCTCGAGGTGGCCGTGAAGGCGGCGCGCCAGGAGGCCAACGAGGACGCCGACCTCACCAAGGAGAGCGTGCTGCAGGAGGCCAAGCTGTTCTGGCTGCTCAAGCACGACAACATCGTGTCGCTCAAGGGCGTGTGTCTGCAGGAGCCCAACCTGTGCCTCGTCATGGAGTACGCCAAGGGCGGCTCGCTCAACCGCGTGCTGTCGGGCCGCAAGGTGCGGCCCTATGTGCTCGTGGACTGGGCTATCCAGATCGCGCGCGGCATGCAGTACCTGCACTGCGACGCGCCCATCGGCCTCATCCACCGCGACCTCAAGAGTTCCAACGGTGAGTGACTCCTGACTTCTCACTTCTAACTTTACCGAGGTGCTTCATTCAGCACTAGTACTAGCTCGTGTAAAGTGTACGAAGTCAATCAAAGTTACATGTTTTTAAAAAAAAAAAAATTGTTTTTAGGAATTTATTTAATCAAACGACACATCAATATAATTACATAGTTTCAAATGAAATATATATATTTAAAAAGTTTTGTAGTGACATTTCTTGGTTTATTTATTTTTCAAAACATATTACATACATACTTCATATAAGTATAGAATATTATGGTTAACAAGACTGGAACACAAATAATAAAGTTACAAAAAATATTTTTTTTAAATAACCAAAACTAATACTAATACATGGCAAAATATAAAAACAATAAACATTGGTAGAGCTATATTTTATATAATAAAACCTACATACTTACGTGTATAGTTTTTCCACTTTTATTTTATTTGAGCAGTTGACCACTGGTCAAATAAAATATAAGTGGGAAAAAATATATATATGTAGTGGTTGTTTTATTATATAAAATATACATTTATAAAAATAGAAGAAATATTTGTATGGCAAACAATGTAATTTTCTCGGCATTTGTGTATTTTGGTAGTTTTATTGCTCGTACGCCTCCTTAGCGCAGTGGTTAGCGCGGTTGGCTCGTGTGGAAAATTCTGCAAAGGCAATAGCTTGGCTCTTGAAGAAAATAAATTTGTAAATTATTTGCAATTTTTTATCACCCGAGTCCTTCAATGTTTAAATATGAAAGAAATATGGGGAATAACATAATTTTGCATTTTATTTATTATTTTATGTTTTTCAAAATACTGTTCATTTTAAACTAACTAACCATCGCCGCCGCTTCCACGTAGAGGTAGGCAGAGAGAATAGAACGCTACACCAATCTGTCTTTGCAAACAATCTTCGCCTCGTCTACATTCATCCATTTCGTCATACATACCCACCGATTACTCCGACTCTTGACCAGACCACTTTCAAGTATTTGAAATATTCGATCATGCCACGTTTTCCTCGGTCTTCATCTGCTTCTACTACCAACCACATTCGCCGCATAAATTTGTTTTACAGTTCTTTCTTCACTCATTCAACAATTGTAAGCGACTAAAAAAATACAATGCACACAGAATAGTTTTTTTGACAGAAATTTCTCGTGTTTACAATTTGACAATTATTTTCTGGTGTTATCACTTTTTGTCCATTTTTTAATTACCATTCACATCTTCTAGCGGTTATAAATATTTGCCAACATGGGGGTGACTTAGAAAACAGTAGAGGGTCTTGAAAGTTGTCCATAACGGTTCTCACTTTTCGCTCACTCCTTTCAACAACGTCATATATCAAAAAACTTGATTTTTCGGAGATCGTTTTTAAACTTTAAAAATATAATACAATGTTTTCAAAATAAATATCAAGCCACTTATTGAACTATTTACTGTGCAACATATCTTTTAAGGTAAAACCTGAATGTTTTTTCTCCATTTCAAAAATATTTAGAATATAAAAAAATAACAATAAACAATACCTTTTCTTCAAAATGCAAAAACAACACTTTCTGCCCTGTAGCGGGTAAATATTAAGTTAAAAATATGTCGCTTTTGCTGGGATTAGTACATTTTTTGGGCATTCCGAAAACATGCACAACTGAAAATTGACGATTTTTGATATATGACGTTGTTGACAGGAGTGGGCGTTTTGTTATCGGAATACATACGTAATGTAACCAAAATATCGCAACTTTGCATAGGAAAAGTCAATACAGCATTTGACGCATAGTTTAGAAAATATACAATACTTAAGTATAAATAATGACGGAAAAAAACTTGTTTGAATCGATGAATTATTACTACGTATTTTGACTGTTTATATAAATTAGGAGGCGTTGTCCGCCTCCGTAGTGTAATGGTCAGTACGCTCGGCTACCGTTCTGGAGGTCCCGGATTCGATTCCCAGGGGGGTCAAATAAATATAAGTGATTTTTTCACTCTAATATTTATTCCATATTACCCTGGACTGGTACCTGAAGTGGAGGACTGATCACCTTTCCTTCATTTGTTAACGATCAAGATAACACTGCGTTTGTATGATGCAGTGCCCTATGCACCATTGGGGTGCGGATAAGGGTTTGAATGAATGAATATAATATATATTATTTACCCGCCATTACCCGCCTCCGTGGTGTAATGTTTAGCGAGTTTAGCTACCATTCTGGAGGTCCCGGGTTCGATTCCCAGGGGGTTGAAAATAAATATTAGTGATTTTAATTTTACACTTTAATATTTATTTGATACTACCCTGGACTGGTCCCTGAAGCGCAGGAGTGATCACCTTGGCTTCATGTAAGTAACAATCAAGATAACACTGCGTCAATACGATGCAGTGCCCTATACACCATTTGGGTGCGTATAAGGGTTAAAAGAATAAGAATAATTATAAATGAATTTTAAAGATATGAATGGTATATGCGTGTATTCTCTATTAATTTGCACTATTTTTCCCCAATGGAATCACAGTAAAACACCCTTGATGTAGTATTTTCCAAAAATGGCGCTTTATAAATTATCCAAAATTATTATTTTTATTATTATTAACCTTGTGTTTATCTCAAACTCGGACAAAGCGTTCTCACCCTTACGCATACAATAAGACTTTTTTTTCTTAGTATTGAATATTTTGATGGTGTGTTTTTCGCCTTTGGAAATCCTCTTGGAGCCCGGTCTACATTTTTTATGTTAAAATATTATCTCTTGAAATAATTTCTCTCTGCACCGAGTGCAGATGGTCTCCAAGCGCGTGCGTTAGTGGAGCGGGAACAGTCCCAACAGCATGAATTTTTCTTCCACGCCCCCACCCCTATACCGGAAAATTTTAATCATACTTCCGCAAATTTATCGCAGTTTTGCGTGCCTATTTATGTTTTAACTTCACGTATCCCTGTTACCGACACCCTTACCATGTGCAAAGCGTACTTACAATACTTAAATTCTAATAGTGTCGTGTCTCTACTTTATTATTTTAACTATCTGAATATAATTTTATTTGACACTCCTATTTATTTATTTGACATTCATCGTTCACTTTGTGTAATACCACTTTAAAAAAAGACTATGTCGTGACTACCGGTTTAGTAATAATCATTCCATTAGGTTAATGTAGATTAAAATCAACCCCGAGGATTCCGGCGCCCCGGAAGGCCGCTGACGACCATTCACCGACTATACTCAACGGAACTTCGAGACGCCGGACTGACCTGGGAGGAAGCCAAGGAGATGGCGCGTGACAGAGTGACTTGGAGACGACTCGTGTCGGCCATATGCTCCACCTAGGGAGCGAACATGGAAAAAGAAGAAGAAGAAGAAGAAAATCAAGAGTCGTAATAATCGGCGGCTATGTATGAGGAGATGCATGAACGTGGAAGAGGCGAAGAAAGGTTGCAAAGACAGAGTGGTGTGGCGTTCTATTCTCTCTGCCTACCCCTGCGGGGAAGCGGCGAGTTGGTTAGTTAGTAGTACCGCCTCCGTAGTGTAACGGTTCTGGAGGTCCCAGGTTCAATTCCCAGGGGGGGTCAAATAAATATAAGTGATTTTTTTCACTCTAATATTTATTCAATATTACCCTGGACTGGTACCTGAAGCGGAGGGCTGATCATATATATATATATATATATATATTTATATATATGTATAAATATATATATATATATATATATATATATATATATATATATATATATATATATATATATATATATATATATATATATATATATATATATATATATATATATATATATATATATATATATATATATATATATATATATATATATATATATATATATATATATATATATATATATATATATATATATATATATATATATATATATATATATATATATATATATATATATATATATATATATATATATATATATATATATATATATATATATATATATATATATATATATATATATATATATATATATATATATATATATATATATATATATATATATATATATATATATATATATATATATATATATATATATATATATATATATATATATATATATATATATATATATATATATATATATATATATATATATATATATATATATATATATATATATATATATATATATATATATATATATATATATATATATATATAGGGGAGAGTGCCCATAAGTGGGACAGAGGATGAATGGGACAATCGTCCTCCAGCCCAAACTATTGTTACAAAAAAAATTTAAAAATTACCCAACATTAACGCTACGATATTAGACAGATTAATCCTCAAACCTCAGTTCTCGACTGACAGTGAAGCGAGTAAGACGTGTTACAATTTTTTGCGTCAAAAAGTAAATTATATATTGCAATTTGATTTTGTTTGTACATATAGGTTATGATAAGTGCTGCAATTGATATATACAATTATTTAAGTTGGTTCTCTCAGGATATTATAAAGTATGTTTCATCAAATTTACTTTAGAATAAATGTATCGATTTATCTATTTTTCTAAAAATCACGCATTTCCTTGAATGGGACGCGCGCAGTGATCATGAATGGGACGGTCCCACTCAAGGGAAAATTGCCCCATTCATGGCGAATACTTTTAATTTATATTAAAAATCGTTTGTACTCGTTTGTATTATACGCATTGTAAACATTATATTGTTTTTAGGTTATAATGCCAAAAACACGGCATCGTTCACCAACCATCAATCACCAACGTTCTAATTGAAGCTGCTGTAGAAGAGGTTTTAAATAAAAGCAAAATATTAGGTCGGTTGCAAAGACATATGCAATAGGAAAATCTTCTCTATAGACATGTCAAACAAGTAAAGGCTGATAAGGGGAAGGAAATAAAAGAGCCTATCAGTGGAAGCTAAACTAAAGGCAGTGCATAACGGAGTCCTGGTTCTAACTCTAATGTATGAAAGTGAAACATGGAGTTGGCAAAATAAGGATGAAAGTAGACTGAATGCAGTCGAAATGCGATCTCTCAGAAGAATGTGCGACAAAACGATGTATGATAGATGTTCGAATAGTGAAATAAGGAAGGAATGCAAAGCTGAGATAGGCATAATCGATAAAATTAAGAAAAATGTGTTGAGATGGTTTGGACATGTAGGACGAATGAGTGAGGATAAAACGGTTAAACAAATTTACTTGGCGAATGTTATTGGAAAAAGGAGCAGAGGAAAACTGAGAAAAACATGGCACGATCAGGTAAGCCAAATAGTTGCAAGTGGTCAGGTTAGGAGTCGTAACAATCGGCGGGTATGAGTGAGGAGATGCATGAACGTGGAAGAGGCGAAAAGAATGTTTGCAAAGACAGAGTGGTGTGGCGTTATATTCTTTCTACCTATCCCTGCGGGGAAGCGGCGTGATGGTAAGTTAGTTTTTTTAGTTAGTTTAGTCTGAAGCGAGAAGAAATACTTTCCACGTATTTAAATTCAGCTGGAAGAATATGTTCTACAGTACAGAAATAAATCAGTAAGGGGAAATCAAGTATAATATCTGACACTTCAGAAAAGGACAAGTTTTTAAAAATACAATTATTGAAGAATGGAAAATGAAAACCTATAGATAGACCATAAAATAAGCCTAACGCTAAAAGAGTTTTAAAAAAAACTCAGTTTTCAACAAAATATTTCAATGAGTGATGACAGAGATCAGTTCAGATAAATCAGTTGAAATAGAAGGTGTATCACTGACAAAAACAAAAGGAAAGGAGGATAATAAGTGTCACATATGTGAAGGAGAATATCAATATAGTTTTATGCAATGGCTTAAATGTAAATTTTGTGGCCCATGAAAAAAAAAAAATTGCCAAAAATGTTGCAAAAATGTTAAATAAAATTTCTTTTACATGTGTCTACGTATTATACGAAAGTGTCTACAGATGATTTTTGTTTTAAAATATAATTATTCCATCAATCTAGCATTTTAATTAATGTCCCATTCATGGTATACTGGTGTCCCTCCCATGGGAGGGTGTTTATGAATGGGACATTTTAGGACATTATTTGAAATCGATTTTTCAGGCAGTTAGGTTAATTTTTTTAGAAAACAAAGTATGGCATATTTGTAGCTAAAAGATTGAATAAAGAGAAACCACGTTTACTTTTTGTGATTTATTTTACACAGAAGAACTAGAGAGGCAAAATCAAAAACGTCCCATCCATGGGCACTCTCCCCTATATATATATAAACTTTTTTTTATTTTTGTATAAATGTCACACCGTAACAATTTCATTTTAATCTACATCGACCTGATGATGGAATGATTATTCCGAAACCGGTAGTCATGGAATAGTGTTTTTAAAGTGGTATTACGCAAAGTGAAGGATGAATGATAAGGAGAGTGTTATATTACCGTACCACAAAGTAAACAATGCTTTTAATATTATACGAAATATAATTTTATTTCCCTATTTTAATTTTAACATTGCGTGTTGATATACTAATGTATTATATATCGAAATTCATAAATCCTACGTAGTGCGTATCAAATCATTGACAATCCCAACATAGACGATCAATAAACGTATAAAAACGTAAAAATCAGAAACAATAATATTAAAAAGTACTTCTAAATAGGTTATTATCAGACATGATAATAAAACAACCCTCTCTGCCTACCCCTGCGGTAAAACATTGTGATGGTAGTAGTAGTAGTAATTATAAAACAATGTTTACTAATAGCTTTGTTAAAACGTCTGCTAGTAAGTAGGTTAGTATCACAAATAAAAATTTAACAACGTTTGCTAATAAATCGGTTAAAATCAGACATTAGACTCAAACAACGTCCACTAATAAGTTAGCATCAGAAACAATAGTAAAAAGTACTATTTAATAGGTTAGTAACAGACATGACAATAAAACAATATTCATTTATAAGTATGCTAAAATCAGATAAACTCAAATAACTTCTGCTAGTAAGTAGGTTAGTATCACACACAATAATTTAACAACGTTTGGTAATAAATAGGTTAAAATCAGATATTTGACTCAAACAACGTCCACGAATAAGTTATCAGACATATAATAAAATAATAAGATAACTTTGCTAATAAATAAAATATGTTCCACAATAATGTTCACCACTGTTGGTAATTACTTTCCTTCGTATAATTAACGATCAACTTAACACTGCATCATTTGGTGCAGTGCCCTATGCACCATTGAGTACAAAATAGCGTCAGTAGTAGTAGTTTTTTTTTGCATTTATCGCTCGGTTCTTTACACCTCAGACGGGTGATTGAATTGCTCGCAGGCAATATAAATACAAAGACATTACTCCAAACTCAGATGTACGTATCTGCTCCACGTGTATTTTATTATCTGCTCGTGTTCTGCGATTTGTTTTGTGTTCTTAAGGTAGGTGACTCCTTTTCCATAAAAACCGTTCGAAATACCATCTGAACAGCCCGTTTGCACATCAATGTATTGTATTGTACGGTATATTATGGGGGAGGTTTTGTATTACTCGCGAATGTTTGACATTTAGTGCGACGTTAGCTTGGGACATTACGTTCTGGAAATGTCAGGTCATTAGATATCGATATATCAAATGTTTTTAATATCCTGTGACGTCAATACAAGGTATTAACAATAAATCGTTGTTTAGTTGTAATTATTTAATGTACCGTGTAACTTACGATTCGATTCCTGACTGGACAAAAATGGAAATACAGTAGTAGGTAAATAATCACATATTTGGCGTTAGACTGCTTCAACAAAAGTAACATACATGGCATTTCGGGATACGTGATTATTCTGTTTTATTATGATTATGTTTATTTATGTATTTAAACTTCATGTACAGAAAATAAATAAATATATTGGCGGGCTTATTGCTAAAAAGCAATATCTTCCAACCAACCAAAAACAGACTAGTGATATTGATCAAAACGTTTGATACCATATATAGCTGTTTGCAATCAGAGGGTAGATAGTATTTGAACATTAAAAAAAAACATTATTTACAAATTAAAATTAAAAAAAAACATAATTTACAAAAGATGATAACAAGGAGGGCAAAGGAAAAAGGGAGTTTAGGGAAGGACGTAGAGGGAAAAACAAAGGGAGGAGGTTTGATGGACAGTTAGTGTTTCTAATGATAAATAGTAATGTCTCACACGTTTCTTAAAAGTTATTAGAGAAGGTGCATTTTTTACAAGGAGAGGTAATTCATTCCATAGTCTGGCCGCTTGGACAGAAAAGGAATTACTGAAGAATGATGTGTTATGGCGAGGAATGGATAAGTATACTTGGATAAATACAATTAAAAAAATAATAAAAAATTGTTGCCATTCAAATTACGCTTGTTTTCAATTCTTCTCCGTCTTACTCATTACTGAGGGTTGTGACCCTTGTCGAAACAATGACTCTTCTAAAGTTATCCCTCGACTGCAGTGTACGTAGCGCTTCAACCATCGAGGTCCTGCTTCTGTCTTAACTTGATCGGTCCATCATGTGAGGGATCTTCCTCTCCCTCTCTTCCCTCCAGGCTACCGATCACAACCAGTCGTTCCAGGCTATCCTCATTAACTGAAGAATCCGTCGTGTACAGACATTGGCCAGAGTCTGTCCTGACGTACACTCCTCGCTTCCTTCACATCCATACATCTGGTCTTATGTGCCCTCCGATTACGCAGACTTTTGACACCACCAGATTTTAGATTCTGGTCTGATCGTGCTCCTCTCGTATTTTTCGTCTGTCCTCGTTCTGTTCTCCCGCTCATATTCGCCACACATACTTTCTTAGTCATTCACTCATCCATACGCTTCACATGTCCATACCACCTTGAAAAAAACTCTTCTTAATATTTCCAACGAACCTTATTTTATTAAGCAAAAATAATAGAACGTGCAAGAGGATGTAAGAAAAAGACTATTGTATTTATTTTATGTTCGCTGTTCAAAACAGCTTTTCCCCCTTTTCTGACGATTTATTCTTTGATATTTTTTATGGACAGCGCACGGTGGTCGAAACCACTTAAAAGCCGCCCCGTTCGAAGAGCCAAAAGGCCATAAGGTATTTTGGCTTCCCCTAAACACACAGCAAGTCCGCACCCCCGCAGCAGATGGCTGCATTGCGAATTAGCTCGATTCGGTAGCGGATCCTAACATCGATACAATTTTTATATTTTTACTTAAATACTTCAATTTGGTTGGTTTGAAGATATTGCTTTTTAGCAATAAGCCCGCCAATGTACTTATTTATTTTCTGTACATGAAGTTGGATAAATAAAATAAATAAATAATTCGTTTGTTTACATATGTTATGCGTTATAAAAGTAAACAATGCAATTACTGTTTTTATATGGCTGAGATCATTAACATTGTAAGTCGACATTGATATCGTGGTCTCTCGTTTCGTACAATTTATTTTTGACCAGAGATTTGATCTCTACCCTTTTCCTCTCCCTACCGTCCGTCTTCCAGGTATTTTTTACAAATTTACAACTTTGGAATTTTATAATTGGAACAGTACAAACAATTACTCTGCAATACTTGTACATGTGAATAACTTGATGTAACTGTTCTGTTAAATTCCCAAATTTGTAAAATATATATTTTTTAATTGCTAATTTACTTTTGTTTTTTTTTTAGTTTTTATTATTTTTGTTTTATTTTTTACTCACTTATTATTATTTAAGAGCAAAATAAGCGTGTATGAATTTATTTATTAATCTTAAATTTTCTTTATTTATAAGTATTGTCGTAACATACATTTTTGTTATTTATTTTTTATGTTAAGATTTTTTCTCGTTTCCTAGAATTTATTAATATCCTTGTTTAGCAGAAAATCAAGTAATGTTGTTTTTTTTTCATTTATAAAAATATAATTTGATTATCTCTACACATCTGACACTAGGTAAGGCATGAAAATGACAGTTCACGGCTGGCTAATAAATATCAGGAAACGGATTTGCTTAAAAGAATTTCGCTATAATCAATCGTTATCTTAATTTATCAATATTACAATACAAGATTATAAATAATAAACACTTGTTTAAATTTGTAGTCGTCATTAGAGAATTGAGATAATGCGTCGGTATAATAAATAAATAAAATATATCCCGATTATTAGAAATTGAATAATAATTATCAAATTGATTTTCGAGTCTATCGAAAATAGGAGTCAGTTACTTCTGGGTCAGTTAGATACATATGTACAAAGTATATGTACTTTGGTTGAAAAAATAATTAGAATATTATCCAGGTGCAAAGGCTATTTAAAAGGGTGGGGTCAAATTACATTTGATTTACTCCACCGCTAATATTTCAAGGAATGTATGAATTTGTGTACAACCATCAGTCATGTGTTAGTGGCCTGAACTCGACATTTTTATAGGAGGGTCCAATGCCTTGCAGGGAATCCGTTCGTTCAGCGCGTGTGTGAACTGCATACAACGAGTTAGCGAGTAGACTGACCGACTATGATGTTCTTGGTGTAATATTTTTATTTTATTTCATTTATTGAACGGCTAAAGCCTTTAACATAATACATAAATACAGTATCTAATATAAAAATACACTTATGGAGAAACAAAAAGTCTTAAACGTATAATAATAAAATTACAAATAGTAAGCACTGGTAAATACACGTCTCCTTCACACACTATCAGCGAGCAGCGAGAGATGATATGATAATATGCACATGATGTTTGTGTGATAGCACTAAACATAATATGCAGTCGTGGTCTTATAAAACCTAACTAACTAACCATCACGCCGCTTCCTCGCAGGAATAGGCAAAGAGAATAGAACGCCACACTAATCAAAATCTAAGAAATGGAGAGGGTAGTCAGGGTGGTATATGCGTCATTGTATAAATTTGTGTTAGCCGTTACAAATTTGTATGATTATCTTCACGACTAATAATTTGCATGCCTTTATAATTTTACTATTTTTTTTTGTTATTAATAAAATCAATTAATTGATAATACGGCTGTAGGATAATTTTTGAAAATAAGTACATGAAAATAGTTGAAAATGATTGACTAACCATCACGCCGCTTCCCCGCAGGGGTAGGCAGAGAGTAAAGAATGCCACACCAGTCTGTCTTTGCGAACAATCTTCGCCTCTTCTACGTTCATGCATCTCCTCATACATACCCGCCGATTATTCCGACTTCTGACCTGACCACTCCCAAATATTTTAAATACTTTATCATGCCAAGTTTTCCTCGGTCTTCCTCTGCTTCTTTTATCAACCACATTCGCTTCATAAATTTATTTTACTATTCTTTCTTCACTCATTCGATTCATAAAACCTTAGTTATTTATTTTCGAAAATATTTAACGCACATTTTTTTTGCGTCATGAAACGCGTAATTTCAAGTTTATTAACAAATTCACAAATCGCTTTCAGTATACATTTAATCATTCTTACTTACTAAACAATATCCGTTTCCTATGTGGAGCATATGGAGTTCACGAATTGCCTCCAGCTCTTCTGTCAAGTGCCAGCTCCCTGGCATCATCCCAAGTCAGATCCGCGTCCCAAAGTTCAGACGAGAATTGTCAGCAGTGGTCGTCCTGGGCGGCGGGAACCTGATGCCTTGTAAAAGAGGCATACTTGATTAAGACTCTCGGAAGGGCATTCGAAGTACTTGGCCTAGCCGACTGAATCGCATTTTCATCGGATTTATTATTTTATAATTCTGTCTTCACAATAATTAATTCCGTTTATATTATCATTTTTAAACACGCCCGTTCCTCCTATTGTAATCTTCCCGTGTTTATTTCCAAATGACCTTCAATCACATCGTGTGACATTGTATTGTGATTCTATAATGATGTTTCAATTACTTAATATACATACAAGTTACAATAATTAATATACATACAATTACTTAATATACATACAAGTTAATTAAATTATTGGAACAGGAATGGTCAATTTACTGCCAGAGAACATCTAATATTGATTCTACTACAAATACATTTTATGTTAAAAATCAATTATGGAATCTGTCAACACACGGTGATTTTATTTTTAGTCTTTATAAAGTAGCATTCGAGGGTTCATATTGCCATAATGCCCATAATACTCTTCTTCTAACCCTTATCCGCACCCTAATGGCGCATAGGGCACTGCATCATATAAACGCAGTGTTAAGGAAGGGTGATCAGCCCTCCGCTTTAGGTACCAGTCCAGGGTAATATTAGAGTGAAAAAATCACGCATATTTATTTGAACCCCCTGGGAATCGAACCCGGGACCTCCAGGGCGTTAGTCGAGTGTGCTGGCCATTACACTACGAAGACTAGTATGACAGTACTTAAAATTATGATAAAATATTAACAACAACATAATTAATTATTCACACTGAAAAGTGTTTTACAAGGAAATGAACTTTAAAATCTTTTGTAGACTTGCAAAAATATTCAAGTCATATCGTGTCGCGTTGTGGTCCCGTGGTTAGCGTCGCGGACTTTTAAGTCAGAGTTTCTCGGTTTGAACCTACTCTACCACAATTTGATACCTATTTCTAATAATGAACCGCTAAGGCTTACATAAATATTGCGAAACTGAAATAATTGTGTAAATAATAAAAACACAAATATTTCTCTTTCAAAAAAAAGACGGACAAAAATTACGTAAGTATGTAGTTATTTTATTATTTTTACTATATAAAACGAATAAAATTTGTTTATGACACTTAATACAACTTAATTTTCAATTGATTGGTTAGTTATAAAAAGGAAAATCGCATTAACGTTAATGTTTCAAATATTAATCAAAGACTGGCTAAGTGTTTACGTTTTCCCATAATAACAGTGCGAGATAGTATTAGTACTCCTTCA
Organism: Brachycentrus maculatus; assembly: GCF_059751285.1. NCBI lineage: Eukaryota > Metazoa > Arthropoda > Insecta > Trichoptera > Brachycentridae > Brachycentrus > Brachycentrus maculatus. The sequence goes on along the minus strand of NW_028280762.1, from coordinate 1,832,310 downwards.
CATTCGTTTGCTTTCAATGTTACGCAATAATATTATATAAACAATACGTTTTCATATATCGCTCACTCCTTTCAAGAACGTCATAAATCAAAAAACTTGATTTTTCAGTAGAACGTTTTTAAAGTTTAGCAATATAATACAATGTATTAAAAATGAATATCAAGCCACTTATTAAACTTTTTACTGTGCAACAGATCTTTTTAGGTAAAACATGAATGTTTTTTCTCCATTTGAAAAATATTTAGTATATTTTAAAAAAATACTTAAACAATACCTTTTCTTCAAAATGCAAAAACAACACTTTCTGCCCTGTAGCGGGTAAATATTAAGTTAAAAATATGCCGCTTTTGCTGGGATATAGTACATTTTCTGGGCATTCCGAAAACATGCACAACTGGAAATTGACAATTTTTGATTTATGACGTTCTTGAAAGGAGTGAGCGATATGATGGTGTATAATGTATATTCTAAACCCACGTGTTATTGGTTTCTCTCCTACGCTCAGTGTACCTACCGCGATTATCGTTAACAATAAACATGTAACTGTCTACGACATGCTTTATCTAATGGCCCGAATAGTTTGAATTACCTCTCCTTGTAAACAATGCACCTTCTCTAACAACTTTTAAGAAACGTCTTGAGACATTACTATCTATCATTAGAATTCTAACTGTCCATCAAACCTCCTCCCTTAGTTTTTCCCTCTTTCTCCTTCCCTAAACTCCCTTTTTCCTTTGCCTTCCTTATTATCATCAATTTGTAATTTATGTTTTTTTTACATGTTCAAGTACTATCTGCCCTCTGATTGCAAACAGCTATATAAGGTATCAAACGTTTTGACCAATATCACTAGTCTGTTTTTGGTTGGTTGGTTGGAAGATATTCGTTTGTAGCAATAAGCCCGCCAATGTATTTATTTCTTTTCTGTACATGAAGTTTAAATTAATTAATAAAAAGTTTTGTGTCATGTACTTGAATCTTTTAAATACCTTCATATATTAGACTTAAAATATTTGTATCAGCCTTTATCGATTAAATTAAATTCTCGTTTTTATCAGTCGGATTCCGCGACGTTTCATTGTACGTTTTCATTTTAAAACTAGTTGCCTTTGTCGATATTTTACGATTGATAACGATAATCCGATGATATCAAGTTTTATTGAAATATTATTAAAGCTTATAAAATAAAACTGTTAATCGCGAGAAAACATTAGGCACTTAGGGGAATTAGCAATTTTTCAATTTAAGTCGGGGAAATACATAGTTTTTAATTTACTTGTAAATACCACTATTTAGTAAAATGTATTGTTACACGCGTTTCGATGCATTCCGCATCATTTTCAAACAGCGCGGAATGCATCGAGACATGTGTCACAATAGATTTAAATAAATTGTGGTATTTAACCAGTAAAACTTTAATTAAAAGTTGACAATTGCCACAAAGTGACTGCCGAATCAATTGATGAAATACATATAGATTTATTATTGATGCATACAGTATCTACTCAATGAATTAGGGCCACGCAGAATTTCGCGCAATTTCTCAATTCAAACAGGAATAACTCAGAGAAAACCTTGAATAAAACAACATTGAATTTTATTTACACATGAACACTTTATTACGCTTAAATTATGCATATATTTTCATATAAATATAGTTAGTATTTAGTATTTCCACCTTTGGCAGAAATAACTGCCTCAATTCTTTTTGGCATACTTAAAATGCACTGTTTTATCATGTTTTTTATTTCTTCGTCTTCTGACCAAATTTTTTGAATATTTTTTTTTAGAGAGTCTACTGTCGGATTTGGAAATGAGTATACCTTATTTTTTAACATGCTCCATACGTTTTCTATAGGATTAAGGTCCGGAGAATTTCCAGGCCAGGGGAGCAAAGGCAGATTTTTGTTAGACAAAAATTTTATTATTGATTTAGCCCGGTGGCAAGGTACCCCATCCTGCATGAAGGTGTATGGACCTTCTGTTATGTCGAGTGTATGGTAGAAGGGCAATAAAATTCGTTCGAGGACCTGCTTATAGGAATTTTGGTTCATTGTTCCTTCCACGAAAACAACGGCCCAGGTAAATTGTTAATAATACATGACCATATCATTGTTGCAGGGGGGTGTTTGATAACTTTTACCACACAGGCCTCATTGTAACGTTCCATTGGTGTTCTCCTGACGAATCGACGGCTCTCTGTTACGGCTTCTAACCGGCACTCATCACTAAAGATGACCTGAAAAATAATGAAAATTTAAGTTTAATTCAAATATATAAGTTTATTTACTAAAATGATATGTTGAAAATTCAATTTAAATAAATACCTTTTTCCAATCATCTACCGAGTAATTTCGATGTAGCCTGGCCCATTTTAATCGATCCGCTTTCATTCGTGGTGTCAATTTTGGTACTTTTACAGGGCGCCTGCATTTCAGATTTACTTCGTAAAGACGTTGCCTCAGTGTTGATACCGATATATTTATACCCTCTTCTTCCAATTTTATTTTTAATGTTTTTGCTGATGCACTACGGTTTTCTAAGGCACTTTGAACGATTTTTCGATCAGTCCTCGGTGTTGTTTTTCTAATCCTACGACAGTTGTTACGCAGATTGCTGGTGGCGGGTGACTGATTTTTTATTGATTTTGAAATTCTGTCCACTGTTAGACGAGAAACGTTTTCTTTTTTTAAAATTTCATTATTAGATAGTATTCCTAATTTTAGTAGCACTATAACGCTAGATTTTTTTTCCTCAGAAATGTGTTTACTTTTTCCCATTTTGTCCTTTTCAAAAAAAACACTTGTGTTTACAAATTTTTTTTATACTTTATGAACTAAAATTAAAAATTAAGTTTTTTTCACAAGACACGATAACTATATAACCTCTCTGAACAAAACAACAACCAGAACTCAAGAAACTTCACTAATAAAGGAGATAGGACTATTTTTTGAACTTTCAACTATCTGTCTACCTGTGCTAATTAGGGACCTTTCTCAGAAAAAGGGTTTGAAATTTTGTAAAGGCTTAAATAATCCAGATATATTTTACATATTATTGAAGGTAATATACATGATATTAGATGCCAATAGAAAACTTAAAGTATTTATGTAAAATAAATACAATAATCCAAAAGATTTCAGAGTATTCAAAAAAATTATGGGTGGCCCTAATTCATTGAGTAGATACTGTATAACCGTTTGGCAAGGCAATATTGCATTTACTAGAAATAAATTTACATACTTATACATGTTTCATTAATAGTAAAAAATTCATAATTTGACGATTTTTCCTGCGTTCTCTACGTGACTGTTGAAATGTATCTAAATAATTTTACCTGTTAACCTTCGATTTTTGTCCGCCTCCGTAGTGTAATGGTCAGCACGCTTGGCTACCATGCTGGAGGTCCCATGTTCGGTCATCAAGGTGGGGTCAAATGAATATCAGTGATTTTTCACTACAATATTTATTCAATATTACCCTTGACTGGTATGGTACTTGAAGCGGAGGGCTGATCACCTTTCTTTCATGTGTTAACGATCAAGATAACAGTGCGTTTTTATGATGCAGTGCTCTATGCACCATCGGGTTCGGATGAGGGTTTGAAGAACCAATTGTTTCGCTTCCTTTGTGTATGATCTGGTCCGCCCCCAAAAATATTTATGACTTTTTTTTCGGTACGTACGGTACGTACTGTGATTTGCATAAGTATTTATTTTTTGAAATATGTTGTCTGTCCTACCAGGCAATATTTCGTTAGCCTTGTGAATACCCAGTCGTTCATCTCAATAATTCCTTCATCTATATCAAGATATCAATAAAAAAAGAGTGATTGAAATTATTACCCAAATCGAAGACATAATGGTATGTTTCATTGATTATGCTATCAGTTTATCGCGACATTCTTGCGTCGTTTAGATAATAAATCGCGCAAATATTTGTGTATTTATTCTGTAATCGGGTATAATTAATTACCTCTTAAATAATTCGTTAGAAGCGAAGGTTATAAATATTTACGCGGTAATATATGTTATTGATAACTTTTAATTATTTACACGCTACATTATCTTATGCGTAGTTTTGACGTAATCAATATTAAAAATTTAAATATATTTCGAAAATTTTAGAGATTATATTGGGTTTGAGAGCAAACTCACCAAAATTTAGCCAAATAAGTATATGATAAATTTCCAGTACAATGGAAATTTTAAAATGGAAAAAATGGAATTTCCATTGCAAATAAATATTACTGATTTTACACTCGAATATTCATTTAGTATTACCCTGGACTGGGCCCCTTGCATTCATGTATGTAACGATCAAGATAACACTGCGTCAATAGGATGCAGTGCCCTATGCACCACTGGGTGCGGATAAGGGTTAGAAGAAGACAATGGATTTTTTAAAGAAATAGTGGTATTAACTAAGTATTAAAAATGGATAGATTTTACCTCAAAGTTACTGCCGAATTTATTAATGAAACAATGGAAATGGTTTGTTTTTATTCTCTTTGAAGCGGGGAATGTTTCAAACTTTTAAAATGTGTTTTTTTAAGAAAACGTTCTTTTTATAACTGGCAAGAAAGAGCTCGTTTAACTATTCGATGGTTTCAACTTTGCTACATACGGATTTTCACACGTTGACACCCTCTAATACTACCAATAGTAGCAAAGGACATTTCCTCGTACGAGTATGCGTGTCGGAACACCCAAGTTTGCTCACATAGATAACACTTTAATAGCAGGTCGGGGAATTTTTCATTTAATCTGTATGAACAGACGTACATAGATTGTAGATTTGCACCCATAAATACTTTCGACAATATACTTACACGGTAATAAAAATATTAACTTATATAATCTTGTAGTTCATAAATGATTTTTTTCCAAATACGGCTTTCTCTAAATAAATCAAACTAATATTTAAGTAGGTACATCGTATGTTACGCACAGATCCCAAAACTTCATATCCTAATAGTCGAAATAATCGGCGGGTATGTATGAGAAGATGCATATACATATCGCTCACTCCTTTCAACGACGTCATATAAAAAAAACTTGATTTTTCAGGAGACCTTTTTTTAAGTTTTTAGAATATATATTAGTAAAATGTGTTGAAAATAAATATCAAGCCACTTATTGAACTTTTTACTGTGCAACAGATCTTTTTAGGTAAAACCTGAAGGTTTTTTCTCCGTTTGAAAAATATTTAGTTTATTTAAAAGAATAATTAAACAATACCTTTTCTTCAAAATGCAAAAACATCACTTTCTGCCCTGTAGCGGGTAAATATTATGTTAAAAATATTCCGCTTTTTCTGGGATATAGAACATTTTCTGGGCATTTCGAAAACATGCACAACTGAAAATTGACTATTTTTGATATATGACGTTGTTGAAAGGAGTGAGCGATATATGTATGTCGAAGAGGCGAAGATTGTTTGCCAAGACAGACTGGCGTGGCGTTCTATTCTTTCTGCCTACTCCCGCAGAAAGCGGCGTGTTGGTAAGTATTATCAAATGAACCTTGGATATTTTCACCAGCTATACACCTGGCGAGGTGTGAGGTGTGGTTTTTCCACATATTCACATATTGGGTAACGCGCCAAGTCACACGCCTATTACACAAGTCGGATATGTGTGGCCTAGGCCTCACGCCGCATCTCGGGGTACCGATAAGCCGCTTATCAAATGGTTTCGGGAGTTTTGATAAGGTGGACGTAAAAATATACGCACACCTAGACAGTGATGTAATTGAAATAATTATTATGCAACATTCTAGAGATTACTCGAAATCCTATACGGAACGTTAGGTCATTATTAGCGATTTACTGGGTCAAATTCCCATTTTCTTACTTATTTCGTCGTTCGGCCAAACATATTACAATATACACAACATTTTGTGTGTGTCCAAATACTTGTCTCATTTTAGTATAATTTTTTGACATCTCAACATGGATGAAGAAGAATATGGAATATAATTTATATTTGAAGCACTAGCTTTGTGATTTTCCATTTTATAATTAAAACGTAACTTTGTTTTAAAATCAATATAAATATTTTATTATAACTTAATTATAATGTCTACGGGTTAGCTTCGAAACCGGTATACATTATAATTAAGTTATAGTAAAATATTTATAGTGATTTTAAAACAAAGAATATGGAAGTATGGACAAGTTGACAATCAGATTTCCATATTCTTCTTCGTGTATGTTAATATGTAAAAAAAAAATATGAAAAATAACTCCTATAATTGGAGATAATTCAGATTTGTGAACAAGTATTTAGACACACTTAAAATGTTGTAAATCCCATTCAGGTAATAAAAAATGAAAAGGATATTTTCTAGCGTTTCTTTTGTATGTGAATACGAGTATAATCCACGGATTCGGGCCTCTCTTACAAATGAAAGAGTTTCTGCTCAACAAAAAGCTTATTTCATCTCACCATAGATGTTTCTAGTGAAATTCTAGTCAATTCAAGGAATATGTTTCGAATTTGAACAACACATATAGAAGTTCCAAGAGTTTGAGGAGTAGTGTGGTTGTCAATCATGGGTAGAATTGGTGAATGTTATACGTGTGTATAGTGATCACTTAAACCAGCCTATGAAGGTCGTAAGCCCCGTAAATGCCCAGACTTCCATATTCTTCTTCTTCTATGTTGTGATGTCAATAAATAACTTTACAATATTGACTACTACTACTACTAGTCTTTTATAACTAACTAACTAACTAACCATCACGCCGTTTCCCCGCAGGGGTAGGCAGAGAGGATGGAACGCCACACTCTTCTGTCCTGACATACACTCCTCGCCTCCTTCACATCCATACATCTAGTCATACATGCCCTCCGATTACGCAGACTTTTGACACCGCCAGATTTTAGGTTCTGATTGATCTGATCGTGCCAAGTCTTTTTCGGTCGTCCACGTTCTGTTTTCCCTCTCACATTCGCCACATATATTTTCTTAGTCATTCTCTCGCTATCCATTCGCTCCACATGTCCATACCATACAATATTAATATTATGTATTATATCGGACTCTGGATTATTCAGACGAGATGTCAATTTAAAGGTGTCTCAACTTGATGTATGAAATATGTATCGTTTTTCCCTTTGTATGAAAGAAGATGGGAGGCTGAGCATCCCAGAGCTTACGATCTAGCGTTTGGCTGGTTTAAGTGATCACTTTATACACTTGCGTAACGTTCAACATTCTGCGCATGATTGAATATCCATGTTGCTATAATTTGTATTAAATTATAATCACTTATGATCTAAATTACGAATATTGAAAGTGCAATGATAGATCGAAGACTTTTTTATGTGTTTTTAAAGCTTATAGAATAGACGCATTAATCTAATTAGTTTCACATAGATATGAAAACATTACTTATCTTGTAATTTTTACTCTCTATTTTTAGTAGTTGTTTTGTTCAGAATCTATAAGTACTTGATAGGTTTTACCGATACATTGGATAGGTACAAATAAATTATGTATTATCTACGTTAGAAGGTCAGACAAGAAAATTTTATCGATTTCATAAAATATATTTTATCCATTTTAGGATAATTGTTACTGAAGTTTTTTTAAAAAAAAACGTCGTTGTTTCTTATTTTGTCGTTCGACTCATGTTTTACAATTTTATGTATTGAATAAATGCAGCGGAATGCTATTTTTTCTTCTTCTGGCTCCTATCCGAACCCTAGTGGTGCATGGGGTCACCGCATCGAATCAGCACGATGTAAACAATCGTGATAACATTAATGAAGGGTGATCAGTTATTAGTAAGTTATCGGGAAAGGATGCAAGGCTGAGATAAGCATTATCGATAAAATTAATAATGGACTGTGAAAAAAAAATTTAGTGTTTTTTTTTACATAATGATGTCAAAAAATAAAATGAAAAATAACTGCAATTGGAGATAATCCAGATTTATTTGGACACACTCAAAATGCTGTAAAATTTCATGTAGTTGAAAATAGAAGAAAAGAAAGACTGAGGAAAACTTGGATTTTCTTCCAAAATTCGTCAGTTTTCATCATCATTACGCTTTTATATTTACAATTTTTCGAAATTCGTCGATCCTGAAAGTAACGAGTTGGAGTTGGCTTCATCGCGTAGAATTACGTCACAGCTTTGGCCGCAAAGCCTTTCTTCGATTAACCTTGTAATATTTTTTCTTTTATTATTTATTTTACGAGCATCACCGTGAGAATCAACTTGGTGGTATGAAATATGTTTATTATTACGTATTCATTTGAGTGTGCGTTCTGAGAATTTTTATGTTCAATTTTAAATCGGAATAATATAGAGCGATCGCAGTTTAGATCAAAAATTACATATTGGGCACTTTTTATAGGAAAATTTAACGTTTTATATTAGGTACATATAACTATTTTTTCTTATAATTTATATTTGAAGCACTAACTTTGTGATTTTCCATTTTATAATTAAAATATAAGTTTTTAGTGATTTTAAAACAATTTTTTTCTTCTTTAATAAAATGCTTAAAATTGTAATATATTTTCTTTATTAAGACTAATGAAGCATTGTAAGCTTTTTCGATCTTGTCCACTATTCTTCTTCTCCTTCTTACCCTTATCCGCACCCAATGGTGCATAGGGCACTCCATCGTATGGAAGCAGTGTTTTCTTGATCGTTAAATACATAAAGGAAAGGCGACCAGCCTTTCGCTTCAGTTACCAGTCCAGGGTCATATTAAATCAATATTAGACTTAAAAATCACAAATTTTTATTTTGACCCTCATGGGATTCCAACTCCAGCATGGTAGCCTAGAGCGCTAACCAATACACTATGGTGGCGGACGTCCAGTATTACGCGATTTTAATAAAAAGGTTGCACAAATGTAATTTTAATGAAATACTTCGATTTTAATGATAATACAATTTACTTCCAACTACAAATAAACTTAACTACATTCCAATACGTTTTTTCTTCAACTTTCTTTTCTCGCTCTTCCACATTTCCCTAGTTTATACACCCTTAGAGTCTCATTAATGACCCCGACTTGACCCAGCGCAATATATCAAATTAATTTACTGTTTGATAATACATTCTATCTCCAACCCTTATATCCTATCTTCGGACCTCGGAGAACTATCCGGGTAGTATTTATTTCCTCAACCCTTCGCCCTCCTTGTTGGGGTGGCTCCTTATTAAGGTGCAACGCCACTTCGAGTGGAAAAATACTACAATAAAATTTTTAATTTCCCATAAAATATATCCAAAACTAACTAAGCATCACGCCGCGTCTCCGCAGAAGAAAGCAGAGAGAATAGAACACCACACCAATGTGTCTGTGCAAAACAATATTCGCATCTTCCATATTCATGCATCTCCTCATACATAAGTATCCGCCGATTATTCCGACTCCTGACCTAACCACTTTTAAGTATTTGAAATACTCGATCATGTCAAATTTTCTTTGCTCTTCCTCTGCTTCTATCACCGACCACATTCGCCTCATAAATTTGTTATTCTGTTTTTTCTTCACTCATTCGATTCATATAATATACATATTTTTCAAAACCTAGAAATATTGTATATAATTTTAACACAATTACGAAATTATTTTAAAGTTTTTGGTAGTTTTTAAGAAAAAAGGAGATTAAAAGGAAAATAGCGCTTATAACAATGGGCACTCAGGGTTACATGCGCACTGCTAATATTTAAAATATGTATTTTTTTTTTATCTCTTTTTACATTGGTGTTTTCCCTTAACCTTCTATCCTCCTTATATTAGGGCTACACATTCTCATCCCAACCATTACCTTCGTATCCTCTCATTATTTATGCGGGATGTGACCTATTTTATCTGTTAATCCTGACGTCACGTAAACACACCTTTATGTCCTTCCTGTTTTTTTTGCCGTTACGGCGGCTACATATTTAAAGTTGACCCGTTCATTTTATTACTCGCGACTAGAAGCTCACTTTCAGGGTCCTTCGTCTTACAGCTACGTATGGAATATCCGGGCTGATTCGGGATATTGAGGAATGATCGAACTAAGGAATGATATCAGTAGTATCCGCCTTAGTGAACTGAAAAATAACTGTCCATTTAAGTACAAAATATCCTTTTTTTTAGTTTCCGTGGTTTACATTCTAAATTTGTAATATTTGTATTTTCAAAATAATATTTTTATATGATATAAATGAACGGCTCGTCACGGGTTCTACCTAGTGAGACGTTCATCAAAAAATACAACATGTACTGAAAAAAGTAATAAAAAACTGTTTTGTTTTTAAGTTGGGCAACTTCCTAAATAAATCAAATAGTTTTTGTGTATTATATTTAAAGTATTGTTAACTTTGTGGTATGGTAATATAGCACTCTCCTTATCATTCATCGTTCGTAATGTGAACAATGAACGATCATGTGAGTGTTAAATCAAAAAGTCCTCAGTAAGGGTATCTAATGCGTTACTTTTTTTATCATTATCAGGGAAATATCCTTGTCACTGAATGTAATGAAATAAATCAGTCTACGTAGCGCAGTATTTTACACATTAATGTATCCCGTGTGTGAAATCTCGAACTTGATTTCCACTATAAAACGTCAATATAAAAATGCATTAATTTTCAGTTTATTTTCAAATGTATTTGGCATGCAGTTTAATCCTTCTCCTATAAAATTGCATTTATTTGCTACAGTAATGTACATAACCGAGACTAAATCTTTCTTCATTTGAAATATAAAAAATATGTCTTCTTCTTCGTGGCTCCATCCCAACTTATCGTTTTTGTAGACTGTTGGGGTTAGCTCTCGTCCTCAGGTTGTAGGTCCTTCTGTCATATGCAACGTCACCTAGGTCATGTTATTTTTCTGTGGCATCCATAATTTTTTTGGGCCCTCTATATGTTTTTCGAGGAAGATCCATGTCAATCGCCTGGTTTACTATATACAATATTTTCAGGTTCTCTACATTCTATTTGCGCATACCATCTCAATTGCCTTTCCTCTACCTCACTATTGATGTCAGTAAGCCCCGGCTAATATGTACAGTAAGTGCTCAAACACTATCAAGCTGAAAATTTTATTTTATACATAGATTCGCTAATTATTTTTATGCATAATGGAATGTTAGTATGGAAAATTGATATTTCACATCGTTTAATTACAGACATTTTATTACCTCATTTCATAATAGATTAAAGCTGTGAAAATATACTAGTCTAATCGATTCGGTGGTTGAGCAATATGTATTTAAATAAATTTAAAGAGTTATGTTTTTTTTTACATTTATTTTCTTTAGCGATACCACAGCGCGTTCGTTAACATTTTGAAACAACTGTTTTCAGATATTGATTGCAAAAGACAAAGCCAATATGCGAATTAAGCCCGCGAAATGAGAACAAGGATCTGCATAATTGGCCGATAAAAATGGTCGTGTCTTTTCGAAACGATTCGAGAGGCTCGATGCAACCAAAGTGGCCCGCGATGATTGGCCGAAATTACCGCTTTACTTCGATGCAATTCTGCCTTTAATTATTTGCGAATATTTAACGCTTTTCTATGTCCCTTTACTCGGCTGTAATAGTCGGTGAGACGTATCTTTGACTTTACGAAAACATACAAAGAAAAAAAAATATTTACAACATTTCTCAAAATGTTGTAAATAAATTAACTGGTCAGATTATATTATTTTTTGACATCTCATCAAAGATGAAGAAGAATATGGAAGTCTGGGAATTTACGGGGGTGACGACCGTCATAGGCTGGTTTAAGTGATCACTTTACACACGAAGTTCTGTATATATGAACCAATTTAGAAACCTTGTTCTTGAATCACTAGAACTTCACTAGAGACATCTATTGGTGAGATGTAAAATATTTTAATGTGTTATTATTTACAAAAATAGTATTTTGATTTATTTTCAACGTATTTTCATATAACAGACTTTCAGCTTTAACGGGAACTTCCTAGCCCAATTAGTCCGCTATATCAAGGTTTACCGTACTTTTTTTTATTATTTTTATATTTTTAATTCTTTTTCTTCTAATTCGTATCCCCACCTAACAGTCCATATGACACTGCATCGTATAAACGCTGTCTTATCTAGATGGTCAATTACAAAAAGGCAAGGTCCTACGTTTCGAGTATGGTCCTGTATGATATTAAATAAATCGAACCGGGGAACTCCAGTACTGTAACCAAATGCGCTAACCACTAACTCTTGAGGCTGACAATTTTTTTGTTTGATACATAAATGTATGTTTGTTTCTTGCATATTTTCAATTCATCATATTATCAGAATTGATATCTTAAGTTACCTACCTTTAAAAAGATGCCGTTTGTTCAGTAATTTAAACGTTAAATCGCTTAATAAATATTAAAATTAATTGCCAAAAATATTTAAATAATAATATGCAAAGATGTTTCTAGATTGTTATTCTTGTTAAACATTTTTTTAACTTATAGACTTGGATGAGAACCATAAGATTGATCACCTTTATTGATTTTACGAACAAAGTCTTGCTGCATAAATCCAATAATGTTGTACGCTTTTTGTACAACTTTACTGATGAAAAATAAGAATATCTGCTCATGTGGTTTGGGTAACGCATTCTTTATTATTTATTGCCGAAAAATATTAATAAAATTTAAATTTTATTGTTATCTTTTATTAAGAATTTAATATTACATTTTTTAAATTACTCCTTCAAATTGCGTATAAAATCGAATGCGCGAAATATCGTTTACGTATTATTTTTTATTGCTCAGAATATGTACTTGATAAATTTTATGCCCAGACGCAGAGGTCGACAACCTCAACGAATTTTAAACGACGCGCGTATGAAAGAAAGCGTTTTTCAACACTGCCTATGTAGATTGTTCAGAAAATTTAATAATGCCATTCAATAAAGCACTACCGTCCTTTACCACACAGTAACGACCAATTTATCTCAGCATGTTCGTTCTACTGAGACAAAAATAACTGAATAAAAAGTCCTTATTTTCCCAACGCCATATGTCGCCGGTTAGGCTGACGCGTGACAGCGCGACATTCTGCGTTTGTTTATTTTTTTTTCGTTTTTTTTTTACATAAGCGCGAAAATAATTAATGATCGCCGTCGACCGGATGTGCTCCCGCGTAGGAATTCCGGAAATTGCCATACGAAAGTGAAACGGGCAATGAAAGTGGGCTGCTGACACGCCAGGTTCCGACACCCAAATTTGGCATTCGCTGTCATGCTTTTTTTACCCGTGATAGTTGAAATTTTTTAACTCAAAACGCCCTACCCGCGTTGAATTAATATTTCATTTACAACCGAAATAATAATATTGTATATAACATGAAGAATAATACGGAAGTCTGGGTATTTACAGGGCTTATGACATGGCATTTGGCTGACTTAACGATCACTTTCTACACTTGTGTAACGTTCACCATTCTGTCCGTTTTTGAACATGTTGTATTAATTTTTGTAACTTGTATATATGCAATTTTCTCGGTAATCTTCCACGTGCGGGTAGAATTTTCGATAGATTTGGAAGTATGGCCAATTGTAGCGCCACTAGTCGGGAAATTTTGAAGTATTCAGCTTGTTCCGTTCGAATATAGGTGAGATTCATTGCGAATTAGTTAACATATATATTTTTAGGAGACATTGAAATAATATTTCATTTTTTCTTGTTATCGAGAATCAAATATAACAATAACTTTTTAATTATTGTTGATAAATGTTTTTTGACTTCAAGGTGCATTATTTTAATAAGTTAGATAATCGCACGATATCACGTAATTATTATATAAAGTGTGTAGGTATTGTGAATACGTATTTAGAAAGCCACGGTGCCCACACAACAGCGCAGGTGTCGTACAGTGATCACCCATCGCGGATGTCCGGTGAAAACGGAAAACATGCGGCAATAAGGTGATGCGAGATTGGTCAAGTCGTCATCCATCTGAATTACTCATATTGTTTTTTCAATATACAATCTTTTAAACTTGGCATGGTCAAGTACAGTGACACCCATATTTTACGTTTTTCAAGGGACTGAAAAAATACGTCAGACCCGCAAATGCCCAGACTTTCATATTCTTCTAGATGTCAAAAAAATAATATGAAATGTTACTCCTATAATTGGAGATAATCCAGATTTGTGAACAAGTATTTGGACACACTCAAAATGTTGTAAATAAAAAAAAAAAACATTTTAATTTTATTTATTTTTCTTGTAGATGAGATTTTTGCATACAAACACCAAAAAGGAGGGAATGTTGATTTTTGGAGTGTTAAAAAATAATTATAAATTATTTTTTTTGTAAAAATTGTAATGACTTAACGAATAAAACAAACGAATGACGTAAAAACTGCACGCAAAAGATGATCGCGAATAATGTCAAAAAAAGAAGCGTTTACAGATCGAATCGAAAATGTTGGGATATTTTCGACGTAAACTGGGGTAAAAACGTAAATGCGGGTAACAAATGTACGAAAATATACAGGGACTGAAATAATTACACGCAATTAGCGGGAAAATGTTAAATCCAGGGACGTAATATCCGGGTTTGACTGTATTTCAATTAATTGAAGTGTGTGGTCAGATCAGGAGTCGGAATAATCGATGGGCAATATATGAGGAGATGCATGAATGTGGAAGAGGCGAAGATTGTTTGCAAAGACAGATTGGTGTGGCATTCTGTTCTCTCTGCCTACCCCTGCGGGAAGTGGCACGATTGTTCGTTATTTTTTTTGTTCTTATATATGATGTTAATTAATAACCGTTCTTTAGCTGACCAAGTCGAAATATAGGTTTACGGTTTATAATTCTAAAAAAACGATGGTAACTTTCATTGCCGTTGATGTTGCTCAAGATCCTGCTTGCCGTGTCCGGGTGTTGAACCCGGATACCGGCGATGGCGCAGCACGAGCTAGCCCGCGAACTGATACGTTATCATCTTGCCATCATTTCGTCGGGTATTTATGGTCGTCCAAATAAACGTGAAAAGTACTTATTCCTATTGAAATCACGGACTCGCTAATTTCTAAGGAAAATATTAACCCCTTCTTAAGAGAAACCCATATTTGTGAACAAATATGGGTTTATCCATACAGGAGTTATATTTACATTTTTGGCATATCAACATAGATGATGAAGAATATGATGTCTTATGACCTGTCAAAGGCTGGTTAAGTGATCACTTTACACACGTGTAATATTCATCATTCTACCCACGATTGACAACCATACTACTCGAATTTATTTTATTTTACAGATTAACTGTTTATTTGTATGCATGATCCGAACCCGGATTATTTCACACAGGGGGAAACGCCTGAAAACCTGATTTTTTTTAATGCAGCCTATATTTTTTTGTCCGCCTCCGTAGTGTAATGGTCAGCATGCTCGCCTACCGTTCTGGAGGTCCCGGATTCGATTCCCAGGGGGGTCAAATAAATATAAGTGATTTTTTCACTCTAATATTTATTCAATATTACACTGGACTGGTACCTGAAGTGGAGGGCTGATCACCTTTCCTTCATGTGTAATCGATCGAGATAACACTGCGTTTTTATGAAGCAGTGCCCTATGCACCATTGGGGTGCGGTAAGGGTTTTTTATTATATATTTTTACTAGTTATTTTATTCACAACATTTCGAAATGGACATGGAAATATTGTACCCACTCAAAATATTGCAAAAAAAAACAAGTTAAATAAACTCAAGAATTTATACGGCTGTCCAAACTTAAAACACAGTAAGGGACATTTTTTTTGAGAAACGTTTTTTTTTGCATTTTTGGACTAAGTAGAATCTACTTAGTCCAAAAATACAAAAAATATTTTTTTTTAAATGTTGCAAAAAAAACAAGTTAAATAAACTCAAGAATTATACAGCTGTCCAAACTTAAAACACAGTAAGGGACATTTTTTTGTGAAACGTTTTTTTTTTGCATTTTTGGACTAAGTAGAATTTACTTAGTCCAAAAATGCAAAAAAACTTTTTTTTTAATGTCTCATTCTTACTGTGTTTTAAGTTTGGACAGCCGTATAGTAGGTGCCACAATATATTTTTCCAGAGTTGCATTTGATTGATATTCTACTTTGAAATACTGTGATAAATGTTACGCTGTTGGTTTTTGTCTTATTACAATGACCACCGAGCTATTTTGCTAAAGAACAGTGAATTTTCATCAAGAAATATCAACTTGAATCAGGCTTAGATTCATGCATATTTATAATTCCTAGTAACCATTATTTGACTTTAAAAATAGAAGCAACGCGATCTTGCTAATATGCCTCAAACAACCATTAAAACATGACTACTCGTATGTGTAAAATTCGTACTTCCGTGAATCGATTCACGAATGAGTTGAGAAGGTGTCATCCATCTTTCCAATTGAACTCAATGAAGCTCAACAATTGCGAGTTCTTATATTCGACTACTACGTAACGCGTCTCCCGATTACTCTAATCTTTTCCTTCCATTTAGTTAGTCATCGTGGAAACTTGGCCGAGCGAATAATGGATGAAATGGACCATTCATCATCGTTTTTATTCATAGCTTTGAGCACATGTACCATGTATCGTCAGTTCCTAAAAAAATCATTAACATTGACTGACAAGCCTAGGAATTATCATTAGTTTATTTATTTAAACAAATTAAATACATAAGTCATAAATATAATATTCCCGATGAGTAATTTCCATTACTTATTTTAGGACATGGGATTAAGATAAACAAGACTGAAAGTCAATCCTACCTATTTTATTTCTTCATAGATTTAGAAAAATCTATGTAGAAATAAAATTGGTAGGAATGTACAAAGTATTCTTTTATCATTTAGTATAATTTATTTATTTTTATTTAATCAAACTTATAAATAAAAATTACAATAATATGCCTTCACTGAATTTTCCCGTGTCGAGGGCACATTTTACAATATTAACTAACTAACTAACTAACCATCACGCCGCTTCCCCGCAGGGGTAGGCAGAGAGAATCGAACGCCAAACCACTCGGTCTTTGCAAACATTCTTTGCCTCTTCTACATTCATGCATCTCCTCATACATACCCGACGATTATTACGACTCCTGACCCGGCCGCTTTCAAGTATTTGACATTCCTGATTGTGCCAAGTTTTCCTCGGTCGTCCTCTGCTTCTTTTTCCAACTACATTCGCCTCATAAATTTGTTTAACCGTTCTTTCTTCACTCATACGCTCCACATGTCCAAACCATCTCAACACACCTTTCTTAATTTTATCGATAATGCTTATCTCAGCCTTACATTCTTTCCTTATTTCATCATTCGAACATCTATCAAACATCGTTTTGCCACACATTCGTCTGAGCGATCGCATTTCGACTGCATTCAGTCTGCTTTCATCCTTATTTTGCCAACTCCATGCTTCGCTTCCATACATAAGGGTTGGAACCAGAACTCCATTGTGTACTGCCAGTTTAGCTTCCGCTGATAGATTTTTATTTGCTAAAACTGATTTTAGTGCACCATTCACTCTGTTCCCAGCATTCACTCTCCTTTCTATGTCTTTATCAATCTTTCCATCCCTAGAAAACATACTACCCAAATATATGAAATCATCTACCTGTTCCAAAATCTCCCCATTTACCAATATTTCACACTCAGATATACATTCATCTCTTTCAAAAACCATGATTTTGGATTTGCTAACATTCATCAATAAATCACTTTCCTTGCACACATTATACACTTTTGTCACCAACGTTTGCAGGTCTTCTTTGCTATCGGCAAGAAGAACAGCGTCGTCAGCATATAAAAGGCAACAAACGGTCAAATTATTCATTCTTGCTCCAATATTTAAACCTTTCAGCTTTTTACAATATTTATTGTTATAAATTATTATTTGCAAAATCAGAGTGGTATAGCGTTCTATTCTCTCTGCCCACCCCTGCGAGAAAGCGGCGTGATGCTTAGTAAGTTTTTATTATGTAAAAGAAAATTGTTTATGGCGTGCAGTCAAATACATGGCCGAATGGTGCGATCTACATATTTCTGATATTTCTACTTCCATTCTCCATTTATGAATAGCTCTTTTATATTTAGTTTTTATATTTAATGACTTTATAGATAGTGGAAGTAAGTCGTACAACTTTGTTATATAATAATCTGAAGTTCTTTTTTCAAAAGAGGTATGAGCTAGGTTTTGTTTGATATAAGGATTAATTTGCTTTTAAATTGGTCTTAGAAAATATACAGTATCTACTCAATGAATTAGGGCCACCCATTATTTTTTTGAATACTCTGAAATCTTTTGGATTATAATATTTATTTTACAAAAATACTTTAAGTTTTCGATTGACATCTAATATCATGTATATTACCTTCAATAATATGTAAAATATACCTGGATTATTTAAGCCTTTACAAAATTTCAAACCCTTTTTCTGAGAAAGGTCCCTAATTAGCACAGGTGACAGATAGTTGAAAGTTCAAAAAATAGTCCTATCTCATTTATTAGTGAAGTTTCTTGAGTTCTGGTTGCTGTTTTGTTCAGAGAGGTTATATAGTTATCGTGTCTTGTGAAAAAAACTTAATTTTTAATTTTAGTTCATAAAGTATAATTTTTTTTTGTAAACACAAGTGTTTTTTTTGAAAAGGACAAATTGGGAAAAAGTAAAGACATTTCTGAGGAAAAAAAGTCTAGTGTTATAGTGCTACTGAAATTAGAAATACTATCTAATAGAGAAATTTCAAAAAAAGAAAACGTTTCTCGTCAAACAGTGGACAGAATTTCAAAATCAATAAAAAATCAGTCACCCGCCACCAGCAATCGGCGAAAGAACTGTCGTAGAATTAGAAAAACAACACCGAGGACTGATCGAAAAATCGTTCAAAGTGCCTTAGAAAACCGTAGTGCATCAGCAAAAACATTAAAAATAAAATTGGAAGAAGAGGGTATAAATATATCGGTATCAACACTGAGGCGACGTCTTTACGAAGTAAATCTGAAATGCAGGCGCCCTGTAAAAGTACCAAAATTGACACCACGAATGAAAGCGGATCGATCAAAATGGGCCAGGCTACATCGAAATTACTCGGTAGATGATTGGAAAAAGGTATTTATTTAAATTGAATTTTCAACATATCATTTTAGTAAATAAACCTATATTTTTTAATTAAACTTAAATTTTCATTATTTTTCAGGTCATCTTTAGTGATGAGTGCCGGTTAGAAGCCATGACAGAGAGCCGTCGATTCGTCAGGAGAACACCAATGGAACGTTACAATGAGGCCTGTGTGGTAAAAGTTATCAAACACCCCCCTGCAACAATGATATGGTCATGTTTTATTAACAATTTACCTGGGCCGTTGTTTTTCGTGGAAGGAAAAATGAACCAAAATTCCTATAAGCAGGTCCTCGAACGAATTTTATTGCCCTTCTACCATACACTCGACCCAACAGAAGGTCCATACACCTTCATGCAGGATGGGCCACCTTGCCACCGGGCTAAATCAATAATAAAATTTTTGTCTAACAAAAATCTGCCTTTGCTCCCCTGGCCTGGAAATTCTCCGGACCTTAATCCTATAGAAAACGTATGGAGCATGTTAAAAAATAAGGTATACTCATTTCCAAATCCGACTGTAGACTGTCTAAAAAAAATATTCAAAAAATTTGGTCAGAAGACGAAGAAATAAAAAACATGATAAAACAGTGCATTTTAAGTATGCCAAAAAGAATTGAGGCAGTTATTTTTGCCAAAGGTGGAAATACTAAATACTTACTATATTTATATGAAAATATATGCATAATTTAAGCGTAATAAAGTGTTCATGTGTAAATAAAATTCAATGTTGTTTTATTCAAGGTTTTCTCTGAGTTATTCCTGTTTGAATTGAGAAATTGCGCGAAATTCTGCGTGGCCCTAATTCATTGAGTAGATACTGTATAATTTTGTTTTCAATATTTAAGGTCCCAAAAGTAGAAACTATTTTCCAAAAACTGCGATTCTCTAACTATTTAAGGGTGAAAATTACCTGAATCTATAAAAAAAACTCATCTTTGAGATGTAAACATGACTTAATAATACCAAAAAGCAATACCAAACAATTCCAACAGAACTTCAAATATTTGGGAACTAAGTACTTCAACAACCACCTTCCTACAAACATTTAAAAAAATTGAAGACTTTAAAATGCTAAAAAAAATAATTAACTCAATTTTATAAACGTTAATCTAAGAAAGAAAAAAAAACAGTCATAATGATTTCAATAAAAATAAATTGTTAATTGTAAAACAAGTTAAATCCCTCTCCAAGCACAAGAGCTCAGTCTCTTTTTTGGAGAGAATTGCGTTCTTAATTTTAAGATTGTTAGAAATGTTTAGAAAATTAATTAAAATTGTAAAAACATTGTAATCATATTAAATAAACAAAATTTTAAAAATATATGTTACGATGTATTTGGAACGGAATGAAAATTTAATATCACTTCGCTTATTTTGTGAAAAGTTATCATCCCCAGATTTTTCAATTTTCGACAAAAATACAAAATATATAAAATTCTTAACCTGTCTCTGACGTTTGGGGTCAGGTCAACGGCGTTATTGGCTTCTGAAGGAATCGCATTCGCTGCAAGTTGTATAGATGCGCTGATTGAATTTAATGGAACCGAATTCAGTTTTATTAATCGATTAATAAAGTCGGCCAAGGATTCTGTAATAGTGTAATCTGAGACAGTTTCATTCCCCATTATGCCCACATTCATTCTAACCCCCGTTCGCATCAAATGGTGCATAGGGCACTGCACTGTTGTATTGATCGCCTATTACATTTAGGCAAGGTGATCATTCTTGCGCTTTAGGTCCAGGGTTTGAATAAAAATTAAAGTGAAAATTCACTTATACATATTTATTTTGACCCTTTTGGGAATCAAACCCCGGACCTCCAGCAAGGTAGCCAATCGTTTGGACTGCTACACTAAGGAGGGGTACAAAAATGCCCACAAAACAAAATGTATTTATCGGCCTGTCACTTTAGTATCAAATACCTGTTTTTTTTTCTTATTTAATTACGTTTTTAAGTGAAGTTCAGAAGCAATCTTCTCGCAGCTTGTTGCGTTTGCTTCTAATATTACCCACCTGACTCCCAGTCCTAACACCTCAGCGCTTCCCACGACTAGAACTACGTTACTATATTTATCGTCCATCAAAATTGGTTATCGATGAATATGGTTTGTTCGACTCGACACTGTCAGCGCTGAGATCATTTTAAATTGTCAGTCAACATTGATATCGTGGCGTGTCCCGCGTTTCGTACAATTTGTTTTTGACTTGCGGTTTGATCCTTCACGTCCCTCTTCCCTTGACAAGCGCCGTGGCGTAGTTGGGTCGATTCCCGCCGATTGCAAAAAAAATCAAAAAAGATTTATTTTCAATTAGTCTGATTGTTTGTGATGTATTTTCCACATTTACCCTCCCTAACCTTACTATCCCTCCTGCATACATGCCTCTAAAACAGAGGCTTTGCGAGATATTCCTTTTTTTTTTAATACAAATGTGGAATTTTGTAATTGGATCTGTACAAGTACCTACTTGTTTAGTAATACTCGTGTATCGAAGTCATACAGGAGAAAGTGACCAAGTGCATTGTTTTACAAAAACGTGATCATTGAGTATTTGATATCTTACTAGCTTAATATTGCCCTGAAAAAATCCCAAAGGGTTTTCAACTTGGAAGTATAATATATTGACTTGTTAAAAATGACCGACTGCATTGGTGTTTATTTTCTTGCCAAGCAAAAGTGACTTAAATGGCCCTCCTGAGCATTTTACGTTTTGTTCGTTAGTCACTTTCTCCTGTACGACTACGATATGTCTATAACTTGATGTTACTGATCTGTTTAATTCCTAAATAAAATTAAGTAAATATTCTTCAATTAAAAGGGCATTTTCAAATCTCGATGTGTTTTGTTACAAGCTAAGCAACCAATCGACCGTCCGACCGTCCAAACATTAACCATCAATGTCTGGCGTTCTGGAGAGGCGTGCACGCGACAGCTGTCAACCAGTCGCGCGGTAATGATGGACGGCCGACCGCTGGCGGTACCACACATTAGTACTGCAGTCCAGTCTCTTTTTATTCGGTAGACATATTTTATGTACGTTCCGTACTAAACCGCATATAAGACAATCGTACAAAAAAATGCGCGTGTACACGTGATATAATTGAAACTTAATAAAAGCTTTCCTCATCCCACCATAGATGTTTCTAGTGAACTCTCGCACGCTGTATTTTGAGTTTCATCAATATGTTTAAAAGTTTCAAGAATTTGAGCAGTGCGGTTGTAAATCACGGGTAGAATAGATGAATGTTACACGTGTGTAAAGTGATCACTTAAACCAGCCTATGACGGTTGTAAGACCTGCAAACGCCCACATTATTCAAATTATTGGAACTTCTATATATATATGGTTCAATTTCGAAACATGAAACTGAAATCACCAGAATTTCACTAGATACAAGTGTGTAAAGTGATCACTTTAACTAGCATATGACGTTCGCAAGCCCCGTAAATGCCCAGACTTTTCTTCATCTATGTGGCGTGTCCATAAATAATATGAAAAATATCTATATAAAAATATGATTGGAGATAATCCGAATTGTGAACTAGTATTTGGACACACTCAAAATGTTAAAAATATATCATTATTATTTCAAAATAAAGCTACGTTACATATTAAATCCTTGCGACCTTCCGAGTGACATTTTGAATTGTTAAAGAAAAATATGCACCGCGTAACTTTGAAACCGTGTAAAATGAAACTGCATTAATACATCAGGCCACGCAATGCAGCGCTCGGTGGTCCGCGCGCGTCTCTCTCCACATCCGTTCGAGCCGATTCCTAATGCCTCGCTGTATCATTAGTTATCAGACGTCAACCATGATTTGTTATTAATTTGACGGGTCGTTTTATGGTCGAGTCGGGCCGTGTCGTGCCGTGGCTGCGCACTGGGGTAATGACGGACCTCGAATGTTGGTGGACTGCTTGCAAGACCTTTCTGTAATGTAAATAATTTCGTAAGTTCGAGATCAATCTTATAAAATACTTCTGTAGACGTTACTTGACGTTCTTCGTTAGGTTATTTAAATCCTTCTCCTTCCTGCTAAATCTATTATTTTATATCATACCCTTTTTTAAATCTCTGAATGTTTTTTAATAGTTTTATAACATAAATGTGGAATTGTTTGATTGGCTTTTTTTTAACGTTACTATTTTTTGTTAATGTAATATAATGTTTATTATATTTTTTTTTATATGTAAGCTGTACAATTCCCGAATAAATAAAATAAATTAATTATTAAATATATATTTCTTATTTGATTTTTTGACATCTCATCAAATATGAAGAAGAATATAGGAAGTCTGGGCATTTACGGGGCTGACGACCGTCATACGCTGGTTTAAGTGATCACTTTACACACGTGTAACGTTCACCAATTCTACCCATTATTGACAACCACACTACTCAAATTCTTGGAAATTCTATATTTACTAACCAATTTTGAAACATTGTTTTTGAATCACTAGAACTTCACTAGAGACATCTATTGGTGAGATGAAAAGAAGTTTTTTACTGAGCAGAATTTTTTTGATTGGTATGTGAGGTCCGAATCCTGGATTATAATCACATACATGAGAAACATACTATCTGACCCCCCAGAATGGATAAAACGATCAGTGGATCAACGAATCGACGCAGCCTCAACGTGATCACTAATTACACAAAGGCAGATCATTTCTGCACTCCAAATTCTTGTACAATGTGTCCAGCGGCAAATTTTGTTCTTCTCCTTCTTCTTGAATATATGTCCGAGGATCTGTGCGTTCCGTTATCCGTCTCTTATGACGTGACTGCCAGTTGTCAAGCTATCCTTCTGGATGTCTTCCATGTGGTCTTCTTCTGTCTAGGAGCACAGGAATAAGAGAAGATAGTGAAGGAGATTGCTGCTTTATGGGAAAGGAAATGTATGAGGAATATAGGAAAGAAGATAGGATTAGCATGATAGCAGCTCGGGTTTGCAACTAATAACAACTCTCAAACTACCTTGTTTAACTGCTCCGCGCTAATTTGTACCTTGAGGATTTTCTAATTTGTACCTTGAGGAAGCGAAACATGGAACTGGCAAAGGAAGGATGAAAGCAGAGTGAATGCTGTTGAAATGCGCTCCCTCAGACGAATGTGTGGAAAATCATTGTATGACAGAATTAAAAACGACGATATAAGAAAGGAATGTAAGGCTGAACGAGGCTCTTTGCGGTGGTATGGACATGTGGAGCGAATGGATAGCGAGAGAATGACTAAGAAAATAGATATATGTGGCGAATGTGAGAGGGAAAACAGAACGTGGACGACCGAAAAAGACTTGGCACGATCAGATCAATCAGAACCTAAAATCTGGCGGTGTCAAAAGTCTGCGTAATCGGAGGGCATGTATGACTAGATGTATGGATGTGAAGGAGGCTAGGAGTGTATGTCAGGACAGAAGAGTGTGGCGTTCCATCCTCTCTGCCTACCCCTGCGGAGAAACGGCGTGATGGTAGTAGTAGTAGTAATAGTAGTAGGATTTTTATGCACTTGGTTATAATTATACACAGTAATTATGTATATTGGACCGAGCGGAAATCAAACCTGGGAACTCGAGGAGACAGTCTTTTATGGATTTGCATAACCTACAATTAAATTAAAACTCGCTTATTTTTTTAACATACGAATTCGTATGAGTACATTATGCGGTGAATAAATACAGCTGATTTAAATTCAAATGGTGTCTCAGTATTGTCTAGCCTGGCGCTAGCCGGTCGGCATTCGGGGTGTGATTGTTCGAATGTATGGAGCACTATATAACACGAAATATGATTAAAATGACAATTTTATTTGCGAAGAATGCTTTTATTCAGTATAAGATTGAAGATATTTAGTTATCAATCTTCTACTGAATAAAAGTTGCTTCTAGGTATATTTCTTAGAGGTAGGAATTTAGATTATAATATTTAGTGTACTAAACCCTTTTGAGGCTTCTTTGAATCTTTATTTTCATCTTGACCCCCTCTTATTTTCATCTTTTTAATCAAGTATTTTTTTCATTAATTGATTCGACTATGTTCCCACTGATAAGAAATAATAAATATATAATAATAATAATAATTGAATAAATAAATATAAGTAAGCAACAGCTCCTATCCCCTCTTCAAACCTTCAACGTCATAAGGATCCAACTCTAAAATTCATATATTCTCAATATTAATTTTATTTAAAGCATTTACTTTGGGGTTAGTCATTTTTGCTAAAAAAAAGTCTAAAATTCAGAATTAGCTTCACATACGGTGTTTGAAAATGATGCGGAATGCATCGAAACACGTGTCACAATAGATTTTAAGTATTTTTTATATCTTCGATTCGAATAAATAATAAATTATTCCAATATCTTGTAAAAAATGTTATTTTTTTAACCTCATTCGATGTTTTCTTTTGTGGATTTTAATGGGTAAATATTCACTGCGACCAAGAATGCCTTATTGAAATTAAAATTAAATTCTTTATTAAAGTAATTAACTTTGTTTTCACCATTTTTTTATTAATACAATTTAACCTACCGGTTTCGACAATACCTTGTCATCATCAGGGTTTATTTTAAATCAAAAACATTAAAAACATTAAAATACTCTCACCAAAAACTTCCACACACTTCATGAAAATCCTAAATGTTATTTTTATTATTTATTGCACAGCAAACCGCAAATAACAACTAAAATAAAATTACCATTAAAGAACCTACCCCGTCTTCTATCCAGGAAAAATTAAGATCATACCATGATTTAGTGGTTTATCCGAGTCTAAAATTTTGTGGTTCAATTTAAGTAATTAGCTTATCACTGCGTCTATAAATAACATCGTTCAGTTATTTGGCCAAAAATATTTGCCTATCTTATCTAAGGTATTCCTTCGCATGTCATTTGACTATCATCATACGGACCCTCGAGATTTGCAGATTAATAAAGTTGTAAAAACATTGCTGATTTACTTGGTTTCGTATTTAATACATATACCTGAAAATATTAAATTATTTGTCATGATGACGCAGCATAAAATGGTAAAATGAAATATTATTAAGAATTATTATTTAATAATCGAAATTTTCATCTTTTGTACTGGAAAGTATTTTGGTATGCGCATACTCCGCCATCTCGATCAAATTCCGTAGCTTATTACAATTTTATTGTATTTTTATGTTTCTGGATAAATTATACTCAAAGGTTTAAAAAAAACTTAAAGAAAAATAAAATAATAATTAGCAAATATAACGCCTTAGCAAAAATGAATTAACAAATAAAACACTGTAAAAAAAAACTTTCATATCGCTCACTCCATCAACAACGTCATATATCAAATATCGTAAATTTTCAGTTGTGCATGTTTTCTCAATGCCCAGAAAATGTACTATATCCCAGAAAAAGCGGCATATTTTTTAATTAATATTTACCCGCTACAGGGCAGAAAGTGTTGTTTTTGCATTTTGAAGAAAAGGTATTGTTTAATTATTTTTTAAGGGAGGGTCCGATACCTTGCGGGAAACCCGCCTGGCACAGCGCGGGTGTAAACTGTGCACCTTCGAGTTAAGCTTAGACTATGATGTTCTCTGCGTTAATCTAACCATGATGTTTGTGTGAAAGCACTAAAATAAAGAATTGAAAATAAATTATTTTTTAAATATACTAAATATTTTTCAAATGGAGAAAAAACCTTCAGGTTTTACCTAAAAAGATCTGTTGCACAGTAAAAAGTTCAATAAGTGGTTTGATATTTATTTTTAATACATTTCATTATATTCTTAAACTTTAAAACCGATCTCCTGAAAAATCAAGTTTTTTGATTATGAGGTTGTTGAAAGGAGTGAGCGATATTTGAATCTTACACTTGATGGAGAATCTCCCAAAAATTACTTTATTTTTTCATTCCTCTAATAGTCACATTGACGCATTCTGTTTCAAGGAACCCGAAATAAAGCATGGCATGGGAACTCGTAAACTTCTGTGGGTTACTGGTGGTTCAATTGTTTCTCTCGTAAATCACTTCCAGCGAATCCCGTGGGAACATGACCGTGCTAATAAAAATTATTCCCGTGTGTACGCGCTCGCATTTCAGCTTCATATACTACAAAATAATACACACTGCATATTAGTCATCCCTCCCTAAGGATAGCAAAAAAATATTATACGAATCGTAATATTTTTTTTATTTTAGTAAATATTTTGGTATTAAGATATTGAATCCATTGTGTATATTGTATTGTATCTTTTGTATTGTTTTTAGGGATCAACTTTATTAATTTATTATGAACTATACACATCCACTATAATTTTTAAATATGAACTAAATGTGCTTTAAATCCTTGTACATAATAGGCAAGGAAATTTTTCTAAGACAACTAATAAAAAAATAAAATACCAATGGTCATGATAAACGATGCTTCTTTTCAACTACTAGTATTGTATGTATTGCAAAATGTCTTAGATAATTTTGAAAAGTGTGAAAGTATGGAAGTATCTATTTTTCTTTGCATCTAGCTATAACTGACCACCCATTGCTGCGGCTCAGACTAGTTAAATGAAAAATAAATAAAATAGAAAGCACACGTTTCTAATACGTTTCATTTCACAATGCTTGTGAAGCAACGAATGTACTGAAAATCTATTAATAAACAATGCAATTGAATACAAAAACAAAATACCAAGCAGTTGTCGCCATAGGGTTATATTACTCGTCAATTGCGTAAATGCAAGGTGATCAGTCCTGCGCTTCAGGTACCAGTGCGGGGTGATATTAAATAAACACATTGAAGATGTAACTGCATTTTTATTGTTTAGTACAATATAACATATTTTATCTTATGTATATTATCATTATTATTATATTTCATACATAAATGATGTGAAGAATAGGTATTTAATAATGTCGTTTTAAATGTTGAAATTGTTATATATTGTAAAGCGCCCTTGAAGTGATTTCCCACAAAAACGGCGCTATATACAATAAATGAATACGAACATAATGTTTAAAAAAAACAGTTATTTATCGATATTATATAGAATCGAACCGGCATTGAATTGGTACCCAAACGTGCTAACCATAATACTGCGAAGACGGACAAAAAAATATGTAATTAATAAAAATATAAATTACAAGTATAAAATGTGGCTGCTTTTCAAATTGAATTCTAATTGGAAAAAAACGTCTACGAAAAATGCACGTAAATAAACATGTACGGTGGAATGCAATAAATTCACTATCAGCGGAGGCGAACGACACTGTCCGACCTTCCGAGTTTAGCCACCTAAACTGCCCACGGAACGGCCGTCCGAACAGAAGTCGTAAAATAAATATATAAAAAATGTGTAACAACCAACAGTGTTGTTTATTCTCCAAGTCTTAACCCTTTGTACTGCGCTGTCGCCTTCACGGCGACATAGAAAACATTCCAACTCCGATGGCGCCGCAGCGGCGACATAAACATAAGTATACATTCATCTAGAAAATCGCAGACTTTTATTAATAATCTTATATTTTAATAAAAATGTATTCCTTAAAATAGCTAAAACTTTTAATTGTAAATAAAACACTTGTTTTTTTACCACTTGAGTTATTTGTGGTATAAAACAAGTGTTCAAATTATAATTTAATAATATATTACCCCAAAGTGAATGCTGAAGCAATAAATAAAATACTACATTTTTTTATTTACTGCCTCGCCAAAAAAATATATTTTCTAAATTTTCTAAAAATATCGTAATTTTTCCTTATATTTTTACATAACACCCAATTTAGTAGCTGGTATTCCGTGTAAACAAAAAAGTGTACAAAGGGTCAAGCTTTTATTTACAGACTTGGCGAATAATTTGTAGAACTACATTTTAATTTATTTATTAAATGTTAAAATCAAACACTGATTTTTTTGAGTCTACTAAGTTGTATTTTATTGTTAAAAATCACATTTAAAAAATTGTGACAATTGTTTCGCTTAGTTATGGCATTTTCAAATGACTGTACATTCTCATACTATTTTTTGACATCTCAACATAGATGATGAAGAATATGGAAGACCGTAAATGTCCAGACTTCCATATTCGTCTTCATCTTTTGAGATGTCAAAAAATAATATGAAAATTAACTCTTACAGTTGGATTTAACTCTTACAGATAATCCAGATTTGTGAACAAGTATTTGTATACACTCAAAATGTTGTAAAGATGTTTCAAACTTAAACTCAAAATGTTTTTAAACATTCGTTTGAAAATGCCATAACTAGGCGAAACAATTGTCACAAAATTTATTTCTTATGAGTTTTTTAACAATAAAATACAACTTAGTAGACTCAAAAAATCAGTGTTTGATTTTAACATTTAATATACAAGTATATATAGGTTAAGCTTTTGTTGATGGACTGTCAATTTCGAATCGTATTCGATCGCGGTATCGCAACTCCCGGGCCGGCTATCTGAAGCGTCTAGTTTATTGTGTAATCTTATTGAGTGACGATCGTAAATAAAGCCGCTCTATCTGTCAAATAGATTATACTTATAAATACGTAAATATCCAGGAATGGATGTACGCTTTATCGAAATTTATATCCGCACTTAATTATGTTCGTGCGTGAACACAGCTCCCGGAGTAACACTTTTATTTTGATATGATTCCGATTTAAAAAATAATACTGAAGTTCTGTTTTTATTTTATGATAAACCATGTATTGGGATATGGTATATTCACCACATTGCATTAATTTTCGAACGTTATGTATATTCAGTATAGTAACAATCTATTTCCTTTGGATACTTTTAATATATACTTAATTTAATCGTTGCTAAATTTTGGATCATCAAATGATCCGATAGGTGTGCAACTGTGAGCTGACAAAATGTGCGAATTAAAAATAATGTCATATCGATAGACTGCTCTATCTTCGAGGCTTTATCCGGACTGAGATAAATGTATACATACACACATACTTAAATGCAAAAAAACTTTAGGATTATTTATTGATTTGGCGTTTAATTTGTAGAACGCCATTTTAATTTATGTATTAATTTTAAATCAAACACAGATTTTTTGAGTCTACTAAGTTGTATTTTATTAACAAAAACACATAAAAAAATTATATTTTGACAATTGTTTCGCCTTGTTAGTAGGACATTCGTTTGATAGTGCCCTAACAAGGCGAACAATTGTCACAATATAAATTTTTTATGTGTTTTTGTTAATAAAATACAACTTATTAGACTCAAAAAATCTGTGTTTAATTTAAAATTAATACATAAATTATAGGATTATAGTATAGGTAGATGATACTATGGTACTTACAAAGGACGGAACACTTTTTTAATAATTTTTTGCATTATAAAAGTTTTAAAATAACGTATTCAGTCATTCGTGTGATTGTGCATACCTGTGGGAAGTGCATTCATGTATTGGTTCGCCCATTTCAAATATTTTGTACCCATTAACCTCCAAATTAATTGTGCTCCACTAACATATTTGCATCGGGCCTACATCTTACCAACACCTGGATTCCCACAGCGTTCCCACTCTCGTGTACACGTGAGATCCGACAGGGACTGGAGATGTTTGGCGATTAACGAACTATTAATTATGCCCTGCACTGGCGGGAGGAATTTCTGGAATGCTGCCCCACGGAAATAATTTGGTAAAGGGACGAAGCAAGATGGAATGTCGACAGATACGTGTTCTCGAACAGCGATCCACGCACCGAGTCACTGTGGTGTCGAAATTTTTACATTTTCTCAGAGAAAACACGCTTTGTGAACATTGTCGAATCCTAAAAAATTGCAAATCAAAAACATTGTTATTTTATACAACTGTATATTTATTTCGCCAAACTGGCATTACACAACGGAGTCCCAGTTCCAATCCTAATGCATGGAAGTGAAACATGGAGTTGAAGAGATGATTGTGCATTTTCGAAAACGAAAATTATTCGGTATAAATTTAGTATATATTTCAGAGTCAATTTTTTTTGTTGCGAAAGGATGAAAGTAAACTGAATGCAGTCGAAATGCGATCTCTTAGACAAATGTGCGGTAATAACGAATGGGCGAATAAAGAACAGTAAAAAAAAAAATATGAGGCGAGTGTCATTGGAAACAGGAGCAAAGGAAGATTTTTTTATGATCTAGTATTTCAAATACTTAGTGGTCAAAAAGTGGTGAAAAGCGGACATTCATATATATATATATATATATATATATATATATATATATATATATATATATATATATATATACAGTATCTACTCAATGAATTAGGGCCACGCAGAATTTCACGCAATTTCTCAATTCAAACAGGAATAACTCAGAGAAAACCTTAAATAAAACAACATTGAATTTTATTTACACATGAACACTTTATTACGCTTAAATTATGCATATATTTTCATATGAATATAGTTAGTATTTAGTATTTCCACCTTTGGCAGAAATAACTGCCTCAATTCTTTTTGGCATACTTAAAATGCACTGTTTTATTATGTTTTTTATTTCTTCGTCTTCTGACCAATTTTTTTGAATATTTTTTTTTTGACAGTCTACTGTCGGATTTGGAAATGAGTAAACCTTATTTTTTAACATGCTCCATACGTTTTCTATAGGATTAAGGTCCGGAGAATTTCCAGGCCAGGGGAGCAAAGGCAGATTTTTGTTAGACAAAATTTTTATTATTGATTTAGCCCGGTGGCAAGGTGCCCCATCCTGCATGAAGGTGTATGGACCTTCTGTTGGGTCGAGTGTATGGTAGAAGGGCAATAAAATTCGTTCGAGGACCTGCTTATAGGAATTTTGGTTCATTGTTCCTTCCACGAAAAACAACGGCCCAAGTAAATTGTTAATAATACATGACCATATCATTGTTGCAGGGGGGTGTTTGATAACTTTTACCACACAGGCCTCATTGTAACGTTCCATTGGTGCTCTCCTGACGAATCGACGGCTCTCTGTCACGGCTTCTAACCGGCACTCATCACTAAAGATGACCTGAAAAATAATGAAAATTTAAGTTTAATTCAAATATATAAGTTTATTTACTAAAATGATATGTTGAAAATTCAATTTAAATAAATACCTTTTTCCAATCATCTACCGAGTAATTTCGATGTAGCCTGGCCCATTTTAATCGATCCGCTTTCATTCGTGGTGTCAATTTTGGTACTTTTACAGGGCGCCTGCATTTCAGATTTACTTCGTAAAGACGTCGCCTCAGTGTTGATACCGATATATTTATACCCTCTTCTTCCAATTTTATTTTTAATGTTTTAACTGATGCACTACGGTTTTTTAACGCACTTTGAACGATTTTTCGATCAGTCCTCGGTGTTGATTTTCTAATCCTACGACAGTTCTTTCGCCGATTGCTGGAGGCGGGTGACTGATTTTTTATTGATTTTGAAATTCTGTCCACTGTTTGATGAGAAACGTTTTCTTTTTTTGAAATTTCTCTATTAGATAGTATTCCTAATTTCAGTAGCACTATAACACTAGACTTTTTTTCCTCAGAAATGTCTTTACTTTTTCCCATTTTGTCTTTTTCAAAAAAAACACTTGTGTTTACAAAAAAAAATTATACTTTATGAACTAAAATTAAAAATTAAGTTTTTTTCACAAGACACGATAACTATATAACCTCTCTGAACAAAACAATAACCAGAACTCAAGAAACTTCACTAATAAATAAGATAGGACTAATTTTTGAACTTTCAACTATCTGTCTACCTGTGCTAATTAGGGACCTTTCTCAGAAAAAGGGTTTTAAATTTTGTAAAGGCTTAAATAATCCAGGTATATTTTACATATTATTGAAGGTAATATACATGATATTAGATGTCGATAGAAAACTTAAAGTATTTATGTAAAATAAATATAATAATCCAAAAGATTTCAGAGTATTCAAAAAAATAATGGGTGGCCCTAATTCATTGAGTAGATACTGTATATATATATATATATATATATATATATATATATATATATATATATATATATATATATATATATGTATATATATATATATATATATATATATATATATATATATATATATATATATATATATATATATATATATATATATATATATATATATATATATATATATATATATATATATATATATATTTATATATATATATATATATATATATATATATATATATATATATATATATATATATATATATATATATATATTCCTTTTTTAAGAATTTTAGCAATTTGTCGTCGACAGATCTCCAGAATTATGATTTTTTTGTTACATCGTCAAGCCAGTCGGAAATCTAGCCGGGGGCATCGATCGTTGTACCCAAACTCGTTATCCATTACTCTAAGTTTCCTAATATTTATTGCCAGATAGGTATCCAATTTACGTATTATGTACGGGCAGAATTTTCTGAATGTATGGCCGTGTTATTGGTTACACTCAAACGCTCAACTATCAGTGTAGTGTTTGTGCCTGTTTATAATTATAGTCGATCCAACCCGATATGTACAATCCATGCTTAGAGATTCGTTAGTTCTGTACTGCCATGTTTAGTGTAAGCGTCAGTCCTAAGTTTACAGGATATTCAACAGTCGACTGGTATGTGCTTTTACTTTATTTTTAGATGGAATTCCGGAGCACTATTGGAATTATCGTTAAGGCCCAACATACCATAAATCGCAACTTAATTTTCTTTAAACCCTGGTAACATTTGACGTAATTGATTTTTTGATGTTTGCTTAAAACACCGTTTTTGTATTGAAACAACGAGTTTTGCTTCGAAATACGTTTTTGGTTTAGAAAAGATAAGAGTTAATGGATTGTAAGGACTTAAAAACACCGATAAAATATATTTATTCGCCAAATTCCAATATATAATATATTCCAAAAAAAATGTGCGCAGACAACACGTGTGGCTCCTTTTTCAATATGTATTCTAAAAAAAAGTCAAATTTCAATATATTGGGTTGATGCAAAAGTTTTGACCGTTTTTTACATATAATTTTTTATTTAATTTTTTTCTTGTGTATTATTTATTTAATAAATTATATAATTTCCATCAGTTCTTTTAACCTTCTTCCATCTTTCTATCAACTTATTAATACCAGTAGTATAAAATTCCGCGGATTTTAATGCGAAAAATGAAGTAAGGGATGTTTTTACCTGCTCTATTGAATAATTTTTTTCATCAATAAATTTTTTTCGCAGTGATCGGAATAAATAAAAATCAGAAAGAGCAAGATCTGAAAAATACAGTGGATGCTTGATAACATCCCAATTTAACTCATTTAGCTTGTGTTGGGTCATCATAGCCACATGTGGTCGCGCGTTGTCGTGATGAAACACTGCCCCTTTTCTGTTTACCAATTCTGGTCTATCCTTTTGAAGGACCATGTTCAATTTGGATAATTGCTGACAATATTGTTCTACTGTACTTGTCTTATCGTGTTCCAAGAGTTCAAAACACACAATACCCTTATTATTCCACCAAACACAAAGTATAACTTTTTTATGGATTTCGGCCTTCGAAATTGTTAATGGGGCTTGTCCAGGTATAGTCCAATGTCTTTTTCTTGTCACGTTGTTGTACACGACCCATTTCTCATCTCCCGTCACCAAACGATGCAAAAAAGGTTCATGTTTTTGTCTCGCACTCAAAGCAACGCACGTTGAAACACGATCCAATAAATTGGCAGCCGACAATTGATGAGGTATCCAAACGTCGTACCGCGAAACCATTTCCATACGCTTCAAATGTCTTAATGCGATTGTTTGGTTGACTCCCATCATTGACACAATCTCCCTGATGGTTAGACGTGGATTGGTGTCAATTATGACTTTTAATTCGTCGTCATCAGACTTCAATGGCCGCCCGGTACGTGGTTTATCAATGAGTGAAAAATCTCCAGATCGGAATTTTGCAAACCATCTTCGTACCTGTCGAACTTTGATGACATCTGCTCCATACACTTCACAAATGTTTTTGGTTGCCACACTCGCGGTATTGTCTTTACGGAATTCATAAAGTAAACAATACGTAAATGCACTTTATCGAACGACATTTTGAAAAAATACAAGGGGTTATTACTGTACTCTGGCCAGGCCAAAACTGAATAGAAAGTAGAGGGAAAGCATGCTTTATACAATGGAATCATAAAAAAAGAAGATACTATTCATAATTTGTGAAAAAAAAAATTTTTACCTGGAGTCATAAAAAACGGTCATTACTTTTGCATCAACCCAATATGTGGCTCCTCGCGCTGCCGATCCCGTACTGAATTGTATATTTGCGAGTACACCCTTAATTGGAATTTGATTTTTAAAATAATATATTGAAAAAAAAAATTTTTTTAACTCCTCACATTTCAATAACTCTTTTCTTTTCAAAATCAAATATTTATTTCGAGGAAAACTTATTTTTTTCAGTACGAAATCGGTATTTCTGTCAAAAATTCAATTAAGTTAAATGTTACCTGGGTTTAAAAAAAATTAAGTTGCAGGCTATCGATTATCTCGCCTTAACCATTTAAATTATTTTTAATTTATGTTTTAGTTAGTATTAACCACTATTACTTCAAATCTACTGTGACACGAAATAAATAGTGGTATTTACTTAAATTTAAATGGATAGATTTTACCACCAAGTGACTGCCGAACCTATTAATGTGATCATTTCAATTATCTCTAACTTATCCTTTTTTATAATTATTACTTAATTTAATTTTAAACTCTCATTTATTTGTTAATCTATTTATTACTCATACGCAGATATTCAATATATTATCGAATTCCAACGTTATTTCGGGAAATTTCCATCTATTCTGGACGGGGGGTTACTAGATAAACATGTTAAGTCACCAAATGGCCCGATTATTCGAATTGCTCTCGTACCATGGATGCAATAATTATTCATTTGTTAAATCCGTATACAACAGCTGCTCAGATAAGACAACGGAGCGGTTTTACCGAGAGTAGTGCGGGTCAGAGGCGGGCTCGAAGTTCACTAGAGAAACTCGATCGCTGTAACATTAAAATTGTCCTACGTAATTTATTATTTTTATTATTATTTATTTGGCAGTCACCCAGTGAAAGGATGTTTCTGCCAGTGTCAAGTATTCTTTTTATTTACAAACAAAAAAAATAATAGAAAATAATAATAACAATTAATGCAATTTTTTTTAGTTTAAATACGTTTAGCTTTATCATTTTAGAAATTATGCCCGCAATTCTAGAATTAGGTTTGGAAAGAAGGGTGGATACTTGGGTGGGGAGTTGGATTCCTCCCCGTGTTAGGCTATTTAGAAACACTGGCCAGCAATGATTTTGTAACTGAAATTTTGATGACTGATTTGGACTAAGTTAATCGTTCTTATTCAAAGTCTATAATATGGTGACAAGCTTGTATCACGTCCAGGCTTGATGTTACAGTCATATTATTGTTTGTATGGACCCCATACGTTGAAACCGTAATAGTAGTTGGTACTCGTATTTAGACATGTTTTAGTCTAAGGTCTAAGGGATTAAAAAAAAGTATTGATAATTATGGAGTGACAGTGAAAATATACTAACTTATTAATATTGAATACAACAGCATTATATGTTTATATATATTTATACATAAATAATTAGGTAAACTTTAGTCAATATCAGAATTAAAAATATCCATAACTAAAAAATCTGACGTGCTACATTTTTTTTTTGCTTTTGTTTTTTAATTCAGCTACGCAAAGTGCATAAAGATCAGGTATTTTCATATCAGTTATAAAATAAAAGTTGTAAATTGTTGGCCAGTGTTATTATCTGTTTACTTAATAATTTATTTGATTCTTGATTATAATATACTTATTTGAAAGAACACTTTCCATTCCTCGCCATAGCACATCATTTTTCAGTAATTCCTTCTCTGTCCAAGCGGGCAGACTATGATATTACCATCTATCATTAGAATCCTAACTGTCCATCAAACCTCATCTCCTAGTTTTTCCCTCTGCCTCCCTTCCAAAACTTCCTTTTTCTTTATCTTCCTTATTATCATCAATTAGTTATAAATATTTAAGAAAATATAAAGTAGTTTCATACGGCAGTAATTTGTAATTTATGTTTTTTTAATGTTCAAACACTATATACCCTCTGATTGCAAACAGATATTTGAGGTATCAAACGTTTTGACCAATACCAGTAGTCTGTTTTTGGTTGGTAGGAAGATATCGCTATTTAGCAATAAACTCGCCAATGTACATATTTCTTTTCTCTTTTTACCTTCCCTATCCTTACTATCCTACCTGCAGACAAACTTCTAAAAGTAGAGGCTTTGCGGGCTATTCATTTTTTATTTAAATATTTTTATTTTTCACTAATTGTCCGCCTCCGTAGTGTAATGGTCAGCATGCTCGGCTACCGTTCTGGAGGTCCCGGGTTCGATTCCCAGGGGGTTTAATAAATATAAGTGATTTTTTCACTCTAATATTTATTCAATATTACACTGGACTGGTACCTGAAGTGGAGGGCTGATCACCTTTCCTTCATGTGTAATCGATCGAGATAACACTGCGTTTATATGAAGCAGTGCCCTATGCACCATTGGGGTGCGGTGAGGGATTTATTATTATTATTATTTTTCACTAGTTTTTTTTTCTGTAAAACCGTATACGTATTTGCGAGTCGATCGGAATCTTGACCAATATCGGTCTCAGCGGGGTATTTCGCGACCAGCATGTTTCAATATATATATTTTTTATAAGTGCTCGCAATAATTGAGCACTTTCAGTACTTGAATGAAATTCCCCGTTCCGGATACGCGCTTAGTGCTTAAACGGTCGCAAGTGGGTGATGTATGTGCATATTTTATCCGCATTATTGTTCCAGTATCGCTATCGTCGAGGAATCTCCTTATACGACCAGATAAAGCCGGCCCGGCGTCCAGATATAGCGGCCACTTTCCAAAAACCAGTTGGCCACGTTGCGGACGCGATATTTTATTGTTGCACATAACTAATTTCTATTGCCAATCCCATAAACTTGTCCCGAGAGTCGCGCGAACACCTTTCCGATTTCCAATGCGTGCGCTTTACGGCAAAACTAACAAAAACTATTAAATTGCTAATTATAATCCGGTGTAATTTATCACTTACGTGTCCCAATATGTCAGTGCGATCGGGCGAATCGATCATAAACCTTGTTTACATTTGGAGTACTGAATTTATTAAAACTTGTCGTTTTGAAATCATGTTTACTGGTCAATTTATGTTGACAACATTGGTGTGTCCGAATCGTTGTTTACGAATTCTGGATCGTACCTCTCATAGTTTGTTACTTACTTGAAGGTACCTTATAGACAAATGAAAATCATAACCAATCATTTTGTTCTTTTGAATATTTATTAACAAAATGATCGGTTTTGATTTTCATTTATTTAATTAGTACCTTTAAATATAAAAGTAGCAAACTAAGTGAGGTACGATCCAGAATTCGTAAACAACGATTTGGACACACCAATATGTATGTAATGCTGTTTAAAAATCGTAATCAACCATTTTGTTATATTCAATATTTTGTATGCAACTTGGTTTGAAAATCCTATTATACTAAATTATTATTATTATTATGGGCGTTTTAAGGGACGATGGTTAGGGTACTCGAGGTTGCATATCCATATTAGTGCAAGTCTGTAGAATTCGGACACGGTAATGCGTACGAGTAAAATATGATATGAATTATTTTTATTTTTATTGAAATTTTAATTGGTAAATGTCACTGCTAATAGTGGTATTTACCATGTAAATTTTAGATTGAAAATGGATACATATTACCATACAGTGACTGCCGAATCAAATAATGACATGTAGATTCTTCTCTGAGATCAACTGATTTTTTTATTTATCTGTTAAATGTACGTAGGCTAGTCAAATTTGTATTAACAGGCTCATATTTCATGTGAAATACCGATAAATATTTTTTTATTATATACTTATTTGAAGTTATTGGTAAACGTTACACATCAGTTCTTGCCTTGGATCAAGATTTTAGATTGATCCATTTACCGGTTTTATTTGGCGTGGGAATCTTGATTGATTCAGTCGACAAGCTGTTGACAAGGATTGAAATTAAGATTGACCAACACGAACTTTAAATGCGTATTTTTTATACCTCGCGCCCGTAATGACATTGACCATAAAATTCAGATTAAACCCACTCGATACGATTTTAAGCAAAAATGGCCTAGCCGAATTAATCCACCTGGCAGTCATAAAACCGTGACAGTTGGAAGAAAAAAACCTTTTCTGAAATTTTATTTAAACGTGTTTTATTTATTGATTTGACGTTTAATTTGTAGAACTCCATTTTAATATATGCATTAATTTTAAATCAAACACAGATTTTTTGAGTCAACTAAGTTGTATTTTATTAACAAAAACACAAAAAATAAAATTATAAAATTATATTGTGACAGTTGTTTCGCCTTGTTAGGGCATTATCAAACGAATGTCAGACATTCGTTTGATAATGCCCTAACAAGGCGAAACAATTGTCACAATATAATATTTTTTTAATGTGTTTTTGTTAGTAAAATACAACTTAGTAGACTCAAAAAATCTGTGTTTGATTTAAAATTAATACATAAAAAAATACGTGTTTTGTATTAACCCTTTGATTGGTGAGTTTTAATGAAGATCTTATGTGGAAAAGGGCTGTTTTTTTTTGTTTGTTATAATGTAATAATACATTATTGCAATATTTTCTAGATTTGTACGTGATTTTATTAAATGCTTAAAACTAAGATAATTTTTTAATTACTTCTAAAACTGATATTAGATACACAAAGGTTTTCCATCTAGCATTTCTAGCCCATAACTCCTTTTTAATCTACTACTACCGCCGTTACTACGGTAATATTAGTTTAGAATCAATTTATAATTAATTTTAAAATTAATTTAAATCAGAACTATTTCGTCGCCGGGGTGCCCGTACCAGGTATGGGCAAATCCGCAAAGGCCCATTCTTTGCTCGTATATGGTACATGCAAATATGGAAAAGGCTTTTGAAAAATATGTGTTTTATATGGAAAAAGTACTCTTATCATTTAATATTAATAAAATATGATTATTACCGTCTCTTCACTTTTCACTGACAGACACACGTCTCTAAAACAGTTTTTTTTAGATTTTTTCTACTGGAACCATAGGGATGATGTGTGATATTTCATTACATATGTTGCATTGTATTCTGCCTTGTTGCGACTGCAGCGCAGTAACATGCATTTGGGAGACGCGAGTATATGAGTTTTTTTTATTCTGCTTAAAAACCAATAAGGTAATTTCAATATCATCGCTTTATATTTTTCTTCGCGTGCCTGTTGCTATTATAAAACCCTCGTATTTATCTCCATCATAAAATAGCCAAAGTACTTTATTTTCTTATCTACGAGTATGACTTCTCTCTCTTTTCCCATGCTCCTCAAAGCATCTTCGTTTCTGACTCTCAACCCATTCCATTTTAAGCATTCTTGGCACCACATTTCGAATGCTTCAACCTCCTTTCTTCGACGCCATAGAACAGCACCGAAACAATGTAACATCGCATGTTTTCTTTCATAAAATATGTATAATGAAATGAACATTTTTCAAGCTTATTCGACCCAACGATGTATAGATAGCCTTTCCCATTTACTCATAGTCTCTATCCTATCTCTCGACACGTGATCGCATATTCCTTTAAAAGTTTGCGTTTTATTATTGCATCATTTTGAATGCCACCTTGAAGTGCCAGTACAAATTTTCTTGTTTTCACGGAAGCACACGTCGATCAAGTGGCCTACAATCTCCCCGGAATGGTATTGAGTGTTTTCGTATACCATTTGCATAATTATCCAGTCGACGCCCATGTTGCACTTCCCTACGTACATTCAGATGGGTCTGTTTACGTCGGCTTGCCTTCGCTTCTTACAAAATAATTGCGTCAAACCCATTATGTTTTAATTTCTTAATCCGTGTTTGCTTCATTACTAGAAAGCCCCGTAAACTGTAAGCGCGATCCTAAAACGATTTGCATTCATAGTAAGCAATTGTTACAAAACTCAGCCTACTTATCGTGAGACGTACTCGTAGGGTGAGCCATAGTTAAGTGAACGATCAAATGGTACCGCCACTTTCTTATTTCTTGACATTTCACATAGAATACTCATGGATAGTGCCTTAAAACGAACCGAAGGATGCCTCGATATTAGAGGTAATCATTATCCGTGTACACTTTATACGTTTTATTTTCATGAATTGATTTGGCAGTCATATTGTGGTAATATATTTATACATGTTGAATTGAAATTTTACTTGATTAATATAACTAAGTATGTATTTCTTAAAGTATATTGACACACGTGTTTCGATGCAGTCAGGATCCGGTGATTGCATTGCGGTGTTTGAAAATGATGCGAAATGCATTGAAATACGTGTCACAATAGATTTAAAGAAATAGTGGTATTTACCAAGTAAAACCTAAATATTTATTTTAGGATATGTTAAGTATATCATTCGCAATTTTGTTTTTTTTTAATGGAGTTTTTCAGTAAACAAATCATTCATCATTTATTAGCTCACAGTATACGAGTATATTCAAATGAACTTTTTATCAGTGCATGGTCATACGTATTGGTATATTTTGTGTAGTTGTCTAAATAAACACACTATATTAATAAATTTACGTCATTCCTTTCATCTTAACGCGTCAAATTTGAGTATAAGAATGTAAATATTAGATTTTACGTATTTTTGAAACTGTTTTTACGTATTTTAATATACTTTTTCAATATTTATTTAAAAAAAGTCAAATATCAATTTGAATTCTAAAAAAAAATGTTCCCGGAATCACGTCCGGCTCCTCGCGCAGCCGGTCGCGCACTGAATTGCATATTTGCGAGTACACCCTTAAACTGATTGTGATTGTTTACTTCCACGGTCGTGGACAAGTCGGAGCACGTTCGTGTCCGCAGAACGAATCGGTCGGACCGTTTAGAGGCAGCGGAGTACCGAGAGTGGGCGGTGGGCGTCCGAGACGAGGAGGGCACCCATTCTGGCGGCTGTCAATGGCGCCATAGCCTTAATTTCATGCAATTCAATCAATATTGATGGTAATCACTAATCACACACCACGGCTCAGGTTGATGGAGGAGAGACGGGTCTCCGGAGATGTAAATAAATATTGTGATGTTTTTTTTTGTTAACCCTCTATTTGACACGGCTATGCCTCCATCGAAGATCCGAAAATAATGTAAACACGCCAACATTTTGAGTGTGTCCAAATAAATCTGGGTTATCCTCAATTATAGGAGTTATTTATCATATTATTTTTTGACATCTCAACATACAATTAAAAAGCTTCTTCGTCTCACCAATAGTGACTAATGAACATTCTAGTGATTCTTGTACAATGTTTCAAAATTACCATTATATTATTTATGTTCTATATATAGAACTTCTTGTCCGCCTCCGTAGTGTAATGGTCAGCACGCTCGGCTACCGTTCTGGAGGTCCCGGGTTCGATTCCCAGGGGATCAAATAAATAAAAGTGATTTTTTCACTGTAATATTTATTCAATATTACCCTGGACTGGTACCTGAAGCGGAGGGCTGATCACCTTTCCTTCATGTGTAAACGATCAAGATAACACTACGTTTATATGAAGCAGTGCCCTATGCATAAAGTGACCATACGTCCCGTTTTGAACGGGACCGTCCCGTTTTTAGATAGCCTGTCCCGTTGTCCCCAAGTAAAGTTTCGGGACGTCAAAATGTCCCGTATGTAACAATTTACAAACAAGTACATAAGGGATACAATTCTAGGCAACACTTTCTTATAAAAGGGCAGAAGGAGTACCCGCCAATTCCGTAAGAAGATAAAACAATAATTACCAGCAACATAATAAAACAAAAATAGACCACTAATTTTTTCGTATTTATATTATGTATTCCTCTTTTTTTCTTCTTTATTTTAAATTCTTTCGCATTATACAAACATGACATAAATTCAAATACAAAAAAAATATAAATACAAAAAAAATCCCACAAAGGCATGGCCTGTGTGTGGGTATACAATATAATTTAGGTCATAGTACAGGCACTGGCAAGAATACAATATGTATTATAACTATACTTTTCTTCCCTCAACATTCCTTTTCTTATTATTAATACATAAAAACTATGAATAAATACTGTTTTCTTGAATATACATACAATTACGTAAAAATTGGTAGATGTCCCGTTTTGAGGACAAAAACAAATGGTCAGTTTACCTATGCACCATTGGGGTGCGGATAAGGGTTTTATTTATTATTATAATTATATATAGAACTTCCAATAATTTAAGTAGTGTGGTCGTCAATTATGCATCATTGCCAAATATAGGGTTAAACAAGATACACGTGATATTATTTTCAAATGCACGAAGCCACGAATATTGATATCAAAGATTTGTATGCAAATACACAAGTTTGTAATATATAATTTGAGTTTTTTTTCCTTAATTTTTATTACTGTGTGCATAAAATTTATCCAACGATATTTTTTTCTGGCTTCTAATAAATATTTTTTTATTTAAAATGCATCGCATTTTTTGCTTCTTCTCGTCATAAAGATGAAATATTATTTTATTAAAAGCATTTTTTTCTATTTCTTACATCATATTATAACCTTAGCCCGTCAAGGTTCGCCTCGTTATCTAGGTGTTTCGTGATAACGATTACTGTTGCATATTTTACAAGTCTTTTTTTATCAGTCGGCAGTCTCGCATTGCAACTTAGGTCAAGATCGCTGGGAACAATATGTATACCTGATTCTTTCTCTCGCAGTCGAATTCTAAAATGCATTCTATTCTCTCTGCCTACCCCTGCGGAGAAGCGGCGTAATGGCTATCGGTTACTTAGTTAAGTACTTGAAAAAATCAATGATTGTTAGTGCGGCTGTCCAAACTTAAAACACAGTAAGGGACATTTTTTTGTAGTAGGTTTTTTTTTGCATTTTTTGGATTAAGTAGAATCTACTTCGTCCAACAATGCAAAAAAAACGTACTACAAAAAATGTCCCTTACTGTGTTTTGAGTTTGGACAGCCGAGTGGTAGTGCGTTTATTATACTTACTTTTTGTTTCAAATCTATTTATAAATGTACTTTTCGTAAGTAAAGTATATTTGATAAAATAAAAATGCTCAGTTGCAATGGTCTTTAACCCTAGATAACTAAACATTCGTCCACGCGACGACGCCCTTCTCCGAAAAAGCCAAGTGCGCTTACTTCCCTGCACCCCGCACCCGCCAGGCTTAGTTTACGGAATAGTTATTTATTGTTAAATGTCTCTTACATTCATTCCTAATAAACCAAACTAAGTGTCATAACTAACTAACTAACCATCACGCCGCTTCCCCGCAGGGGTAGGCAGAGAGAATAGAACGCCACACGACTCTGTCTTTGCAAACATTCTTCGCCTCTTCCACGTTCATGCATCTCCTCATACATACCCGCCGATTGTTACGACTCCTAATCAATTTTACTCCGACTTTTAATCAATGCTTTTGATAATTTTCACGTTTTAAATTGCGTAGTCCGCCTGACGAATGTTTAGTTACTATGTATCTACAAATATAGTTTAGTTATCTAAGGTTAAGTGCGTTTTTCTCGTTAAATTTTATGCATTGTCGTTATTGGAATCGTCAAATTACTTTATCGCCCTATAAATAGTAA
This sequence comes from Brachycentrus maculatus, assembly GCF_059751285.1. NCBI lineage: Eukaryota > Metazoa > Arthropoda > Insecta > Trichoptera > Brachycentridae > Brachycentrus > Brachycentrus maculatus. The sequence goes on along the minus strand of NW_028280762.1, from coordinate 1,787,515 downwards.
AATGTCCTTTTTCTAGACGAAGCAATAGAAGTGAGAAGATATTTCGGCAGGAAAAAACGCGTCTTTACGCAAAATCATTTTAATAATTATAATTATTTTTTGTATTTTTATGCTTCACATAATTTGATTGTAGATTTTTATAATTTAATCAAAAACTTTTTTTGCAATATTTCACAAAAATGCCGCTACATGAACTATGCAAAAAATATTATTACTATATACAACATTTTGAGTGTGTCCAAATACTTGTTCACAAAATCTGGATTATCTCCAATTACAGGATTTATTTTCATATTATTTTTTTGACATCTCATCAAAGATGAAGAAGAATATGGAAGTCTGGGCATTTACGGGGCTGACGACCGTCATAGGCTGGTTTAAGTGATCACTTTACACACGTGTAACATTCACCAATTCTACCCATTATTGACAGCCACACTACTCAAATTCTTGGAAGTTCTATATATATGAACCAATTTAGAAACCTTGTTCATGAATCACTAGAACTTCACAAAAAAAAAATATATTATTACTATGTTTAGTTGATGCTTCATCGTAAAAAAATAAGGCCTACTTTTTACTTGTTTTATATTTTTTTTGCATTTTTTGTTTTTATTTATTGTAAATTATAAACATGAGTGTTTTCTTTTATTATTTTTATTTTAATGATTTTTTTTAGTTGGTGTGTTCCGTCAAATAATCAATATAATAGAGTCACATGAAAGACCAGTGCATAAATCTCTCCTGCCTTTTTTGGTTACGGCATTCTTCGTTATCTATTACATTTGTTCGCAAACGTTCCCCTGCATAATGTGTTACTCCAAACCTACGCACGTAGTTTTTCTACAATATTTTTCTAATTAATCTAGCATGCAAGTTTGTACAAACAAAAACACTACTAGCGACTTGTATTGATATCTGAGATTGGTATATAGAGTTGCTGACTACTTCTGTATTTGACGGAGTTATGCTGAGTAATAATTATTATTATTATGAAATCCTATATCTATATACATTACAGTAAACCCCCCTATAACGCTGAGATAGGTACCGCGTTATCGGAGGTGACGTTATGGGGAAGTTAATGTTTTTCAATTGTATTTCAATTTAATAATAAAATAAAATGTAAAAATACAATTTAAAACATTAACCTCTTATAAAATTCCCTGAAATAAAGGAGTTATCAATAAGGTTCGTCTCAGCTTTGCATTCCTTCCTTATTTCACTATTCAAACATCTACAATACATCGTTTTGTCGCACATTCTTCTGAGAGATCGCATTTCGACTGCATTCAGTCTACTTTCATCCTTCTTTTGCCAACTCCATGTTTCACTTCCATACTTCCTACTATATATCGCATTATATTTTCCTTATACTATTTAAACTTTAAAATGTTGTATAGTGCTATAAATCATATTTAAAAATAATATTAAAAACTGCAAATAGTTAACATACTTAAAAGTGGCTGTGACAAGTGTGAAGGTTTTCTCTACCGGTGTCATATATGGATATCTGGAAAAAACAAGTTTTACGTGTATTCTAAAATCTCTGTAAGATATCGTTTCGATCACTCCTTTCAAGCACGTCATAAATCAAAAATCGTCAATTTTCAGTTGTGCATGTTTGTGTTGTTTTTGCATTTTGAAGAAAAGGTATTGTTTAATTATTTTTTTAAATATACCTACTAAATAATTATCAAATGGAGAAAAAACCTTCAGGTTTTACCTTAAAAGATCTGTTGGACAGTAAAAAGTTTAATAAGTGGCTTGATATTTTTTAATACATTGTATTATATTTTTAAACTTTAAAAACGTTCTCATGAAAAATCAAGTTTTTTTATTTATGACGTTCTTGAAAGGAGTGAGCGGTTTGTAATAATTGAATAAGTGATTTAGAAATTAATTCCATTTCGTTTGTTCATCCCTGATAAAGCTATTTTTTTATAATTATGTTAACAGTCCATCGGTCAGCTTTTATTTTCGAACATATTTGTGCTTAATTCTCTTTGGTTTAATATTCCCATTTGAAAAATTATTTATTTACCCTTTTACACCTTGTCTATGATACTTCCTTTACTTCTAAACGTTATGTTTTAGCTAAGCAAAAGAAGATGAAAAGTATTGTAATTTTATTGTATTGTATTGATATCTCGACATTGATAAACGAAAATAGAGGCCTGGGCATTTACAATGCTTTAAATAAGGCAGGTTTAAGTAATCGCTTTATACAAGCCTAACATTCACCATTCTACCCATGATTGAGAATTACACTTACTTTTTTTTTAATTACCTAACGTCCAAGTGACTCTGAAATCTAGCTACGGCTTATGCATCACCGCTTATCATGACCCTACTCAGGCTTCAATTTTTTAAGTTTCATAGCCTATGCCTACTCGTGATTGGATTTACTCTGTATGTTTAAGGTTACTGCAATTTCATGTAATCCATGAGTGAAAATTCTAGGCAAAAACACTCGCTTTTATTACAGTAGGTACTCAAATTTCGGATGTTATATTTATGCTTTTATTGAAAATATCTTTCGCGTGCTACTTCGTTGACACCATCTATTGTTAAAATCGTCAAGTTTTAAAAACAAATAATGTACATCTTCCCGAATTTCATAAAAAACCCATATTTTGACTGATTATTTCTTATTGACAATATTTTGAGGGTTTCCAAAGTTTTGTTCAAAATCCAGAATTTTAAACCAAAATTTAGACACACTAAAAATATTGTGAGTGTAAATATTGTTCGCATCAAGTATTTGCTTTGTAAGATTTAAAGCTTATTCTTCATTAATTTCTCTTGTTACTTTAAACGTACTTTAATGTTGCGCATGTGAGGAGAATGGAACCATCCAGACTCCCCCACATCGCACTGTACGGCCAACCCCATGGTAGACGACTCCCGGGCATACCATCAAAGAGATGGGTCGATACCTGGGAATCAACATCGCAGGAGGCTAATCCCTCTTAAAAACAGGCCACAAGGCCTACAACAAGATGAAGAAGAAGACTTTAAAAACAGAGTTTACCCATAAACTATGAATACAGAATTGTACGTCTGCATTGTGATGAGATCTCGTAATGTTGCGGGTTTTTCTTGTACGTCAGTGAGACCACGTGACCGGGTAATGATACCGCTATCACTCGCGCTGTGTACGGACCACAATATCGCGTTGCGTTGTTTTGCTTTGCATTCAATGGAAAATATTATATTCGCATAAAGCGATTGTTCGATAGCGATTAGCGATTAATTATAATAATAAGAAAAAAAAGTTTTCCTCGATCTTACTCTGCTCCTATTACTGTTTTTTACAGACCAATGTCATTTTACGTCAGTAAAATGTCTCACACACGTTAAATCGCAACTTAATTTTCTCTAAACCTAGGTGACATTTGATGTAATTGAATTTGCTCAAAACACCGTTTTTGTGTCGGAAATTTTTGTTTTTTTTTTAAATGTGGTTTTGAAAAGAAAATCCACGCCCTACTTTTTTTTAAAAAATAATGTGTGTTGGAAATTTTTAGAATATACATATTTAGAAAAATTATATATATTTTTTAACTCCTTATCTTTCAATAACTCTTTTCTTTTCAAATTTCCATATCGTAGTCGTACAGGAGAAAGTGACTAACAAAACGTAAAATGTTCAGGAAGACCATTTAAGTTACTTTTGCTTGGCAAGAAAATAAACATCAACGCAGTTACTTATTTTTAAAAAGTCAATATATTATACTTCTTAGTTTAAAACCGCTTTGGGATTTTTTCAAGACTACGATATATTTATTTCGAAGATAAACTTTTTTTTAAATCCAAAACTGTTGTTTTAACTCTTACCACTCTGTAGGCCAGACATTCTGGCCCGTATGATTCTAGCAGGCAGCTCCGTGGGCCACAATGTCTGGCCCGGCGCAGGTATAACTTTAATCACTGATTTCTCTATCACCCAAGTATATTCCACCAACAAATATTTCAGATAAACACAGTTAATCTTAATTAACATGGTCATACGAATTGCCAAGCAGTGTCCCAAAATTAGAGAACCAAAATATTTATTTTAATGGTAGAAAAATGTCGCATTTTTTTATCAGAATGGCTGATCAGTTATGAGAAAAAATGGTCAGAGTGGAAAAGGTTAAGAAAAAGAAAAAACAAATCTAAAATTTTACATGGGCTTAGAGAAAATTAAGTTGCGACTTATCAAATACTGGACCTTAAACCGTCTAATCGGGCAGCATTGTCTCGTCGCGAGGTGCGACGTCCGCCCGGGCGCGCGCCACCCAGCGCGGGGGTACACCTAATAATAGCAACCCCGGGCACCTAATTTGCCCTAATCGCCGCGCCGATTGCCGCCCGCTTTGCCCGTTGTTCCCACGGCCGGCCGCTGTGCTGGCGATAATAAAGCCGCACTTAGTCCCGCAGCCGGGGGTCCCGACTCCCAACTCGGAACAGTGTCCTTTACTTTTTGTTCCCTTTCGGTTTAGCTCCTACTTATGCTGAGCTGAGATCTCTCCATAAGGCTCGCAACTGATGTTATTCGTTCAACTTACATGTTGAATGATTATTACTTAACTTATTGATAGCATTTTTTTATGGACAGATGTTAAATTATACAATTATTACAATTGTGTCGCCTACTTTCAAAATCCGCCAGATCCAATTTTATAAGATTTTAAAATAAATACTCTATCGGAATGTCAATTGTGGGTTTTATTGCTTAAAATATTTATATACTTGAAAAACCTGCTAAAAAATACTTAAAAACAGCGTTGTATTTCAAATTCCGCTATATTCATGAAACTTGCCTTTTGACCCATATACGCCAATCAGGGAGCGGGGATAGGTAAAAAATTAAGATGACGTCATTATCGGTTTGTGTCTCGTGTTTTTTTTTTAAATACTGAAAAAATGGGGAAATTCTCTATTTCATAATATTTTATCTAAAAATAGACAAATCTTTGAAACATAAATGTTACCCGAAAAATTTTGCATTTTTTTGTAAAATCGACTTACATGGATCTAGCGGACTTTTAAAGTAGGTGATGCAATTATTCATACAATTATTACAATTAGTACTATTATTAAAAAAATATATTTAAAAATAATAATAATAATAAAAAAAATTGTCCCAATATATATGGCTCCGAACGCTGGACGATGTATAACAACTACCCTAGGCTGAAACTAGAAACAGCTATATAACAGCTTAGATGGTCAGCTGGAGTGTCCCTTAGAGACAAAATAAAGAGTTCACGCATTTGTGGAAACCTGGCTGTACCTGACAATCATCAATATCAATGTTAAGGTAGAGGAAAGGCAATTGAGATGGTATGGGCACATATCACGCAGAGAACCTGAGATATTTTATATCAGGCGATCGCCATGGATCTTCCTCGAAAGACATCCAGAGGAAGACCAAAAAATCATGAATGCTACAGAAATATAACATGATTCGAAGGCATGGTGACGTTGTATATGATAGAGGGACCTACAACCTGAGGACGATGAGAGCTGATCGTCTCAAAGACAGTAAGTTGGGATGGAGCCAGAAAGATTTATATCATATAATTCACACATCGCTTCATGTGTGAGTTGGCGGCTGCATGTATGGTTGATTTAAGTAAGCTTATTAATTAGCAGAGACCCTTATTTTTAATGTATGCAAAATCCTCAACGAATTATTTTACAAATATTACACCTGAAAATATATTTATTTTTTTTTACGAAACATGTAATTTAATTTAAAATTTTTATGACCAGTTATTTAATTCACAACATTTTTGCGTGTGTCCAAATCCTTGTTCACAAATCTGGGTTCCTACACTCTCCGACTATTGAACAAAGGAAAAAACCACTTGTTAGGATGGTTACTGAGGGAGATGATACTCGGAGGGCATGTATTATATTTTTATAATGGCTATTATTGCTCTCTGCCCGCCCATGGCAATGAACACTAACTACTGTCAAAAACAATGTCACTGTCAAGAGTCAGCGGCCGTCGCGCGTCCGCAGCTGGCGGTGACATCTCCACCGGTACCTGTTGTGATAATATTCCACTGGAAACGTGACGCGCGTCACGGAGCACCGGGCGAATCGCGCTAGAGAAAGCGACGACATGAATACGGCTATTACCGAATCTTATGCACCATATCTCGGTAACTACCGGGAGCGGAATTATCATTCCCCCGCACGAAGACGGCCCTTACCGAATCTGTGAGAGTCGCTCTCTGGCATGAAGACGGCCATTATTGAATCTGTGAGAGACACCCTCTACCATGAAGACAGCCGATACCAAATCTGTGAGAGTAGATCTCTAACATGAAGACGGCCATTACTGAATTTGTGAGAGGCACTCTCTGGCATGAAGACGGCCATTACTGAATCTGATAGTCGCTCTCTGGCATGAAGACAGCCATTACCGAATCTGTGAGAGGCGCTCTCTGGCATGAAGACGACCATTACAGAATCTGAGAGAGTCGCTCTCTGGCATGATGGCCTTATGCACCGCTTAGGTGCAGTAAGGTACCAGAAAAAATGCATATAGAGTGCATATTAAAGACTTTTGTTTATACACGTGCAAATCCTTTTGACACGTTCCTTTAAAGCCTTGAACGTGCTTTATATCAATAATATAATGAACTTAAAATAATAAAAGTCCACGATGAAACTAAATGAATCGTCAAAGATCATTGATATCAAATATTATTGAATAACTTTTAATCGAAAATGTATGACTTGCGTACGATGGTGACGCAATCGCTAGGCTTGTCGGATTTCAGTTACTGTATATTGTCAGATATGCAAAATCGTAAACTGAATTATTGTACTATGTAGGGTATCGCGTCATGCCATCGATGACAAAATCGCCGTTGATTGCTGACGGAATTCTAATCGCTTGTACTATTTTGTAAATGCAATAATTGAAACGTAATTTATTTTCGACATCTTTGTATTGGATTGGATTCAAATCGATCGTGTTAATTAAATAGTAAAATAATGTAAGGGGTTACTGATGGGAGTCTACGTTTTACCTTAAACTTTACTTTTGGACTTTTAAAAGTAGGAATGAAGTTGTGACAGAGTGGCGGTCGAACCTTCAACCTCTTATCCAGAGTCCGCAATACATACCACGGGCCCAACTCATTAACATTTTTTTTTCCAAATTTAATTGATTTATATTATCCACTGACACTGTAACAGTTTACAAAGACAATAAGTTGGGATGGAGCCAGAAAGATTTATATCATATAATTCACACATCGCTTCATGTGTGAGTTCGCGGCTGCATGTATGGTTGATTTAAGTAAGCTTTTTAATTATTAGAGACCCTTATTTTTAATGTATGCAAAATCCTCAACGAATTATTTTACAAATATTACACCTGAAAATATATTTTATTTTTTTTATGAAACATGTAATTTAATTTTAATTTTTAATGACCAGTTATTTAATTCACAACATTAACATTTTTTTTCCAAATTTAATTGATTTATATTATCCACTGACACTTCGTTATGGAATTGCATTTTTAATATATTATTAGATTAAAACCAATATTTTTAGCTTTTCCACTTTATTTTTATTTGACCAGCGACCGGGTTTCATCGTTACCGACATCATCAGACATCACCAGTCTGATGATGTCGGTAACGACGAAACCCGGTCGCTGGTCAAATAAAAATAAAGTGGAAAAGCTAAAAATATTGGTTTTAATCTAATAATATATCAAATTTAATTATTTTACATACTTGAGTGAAGTACTTATGTAAAATAAAAATATAAGAAATTTTAAATGTAATTCGTTGGAAAACTTGAATTTAATTTTAATATGAATTGAACGTAAGAATTAACGTTCGGAGAATTTCAGAAGCTACTTTATACTAAATACAAACTGGTAGGATAATTCGATCGAAAATTCAAATACGTAATGATAATTCTTTCGAAAACTCAAATATTATAACGTTGATTCGCCGAAAACTCAAATACGGGAATCTTTCCCTCATTATCTTAATTCTATCGAAAATATAAATACCATAATTATTGATAAACGTTAACATGACAAACTTTCTAACATTTGAAAACTCAAATATTAGAACGTTTATTCGCCAAAAACTGAAATACGGGAAAGATAATTCGGTCGAAAATGTAAATATCATATTCATTTGAAAACTCAAATATTAGAACTTTATTCGTCGAAAACTCAAATACGGGAAAGATAATTCAATCAAAATTTTGAATTTTAAATCGATAATTAATAATAATTAAACCCTTATCCGCACCCCAATGGTGCATAGGGCCCAGCTTAATATCAACGCAGTGATTGTTTACACGTGAAGGAAAGGTGATCAGCCCTCCGCTTCAGGTACCAGTCCAGGGTAATATTGAATAAATATTACAGTGAAAAACTCACTTATATTTATTTGACCCCCTTGGGAATCGAACCCGGGACCTCCAGAACGGTAGCCGAGCGTGCTGAGCATTACACTCATCGGAGGCGGACAAAATAATTCGATCGATTATTACTCCGTTTCAATTATAAGAATAATTGCTGCCATGAGCTGTTAGCAATGATGAGTTCAGGAGCGAAGCGTCCATCGTTCAAGTCCCGGGTCTCATCTGTATGCCGCGAGCGCGCGGAGTTAATGCGCCTCGAGGAATGTCGGCAGCTTGCACGTTATCCGAGCGATACCCCGTTTGTCGCCATATACGATCGGAACTGGCCGAAAACGGAACAACGCACAGTGGCAATGTAGCGCCCTCGCGTGGACAATAGTTTTATAACAAACACCCGCTAATCAGAAGAAAATCAACCAGCAAGTAAGTACTTCAGAAGGAAAGAGTACCGTAGAACGGGGCTACTTGAACTATGATGTGTTACTTGAGCCCAGTACAAAAAAAACATTTAGATCGTGGTATCGATCGAAGTATCGTGACAATAAGTGTCACCTGTCAGGGAAACAATGAATAATACAGATTTTTTTTGTACTGGGCTCAAGTAACACATCAAAGTTCAAGTAGCCCCGTTCTACGGTACACAATATACTGGGTGGCGCAAAAGTTATCACCCTATCGGAAGATGTTATTATTTTTACAAATGGCGTCGTACGTCAATCATATTTGATATTTGTGAACTAGACAGCTGCGGTGTGTCACAATAGATTTTAAGAAATAGTGGCATTTACCCAGTGAAACTTATTTTATTTATTATTTCGGCATTAACTTTGTGGTAAGACATGTTACAATGATTAAAGAAAACACTTGTTTTTTACCACTTGAGTTTTATTATAGACTACATGTTTCAAAAGTTAAACTTCCATCATTCAGGTCTGTATAATAACTAAAATAATTTTAGTTATTATACAGACCTGAATGATGGAAGTTTAACTTCTGAAACATGTAGTCTATAATAAAACTCAAGTGGTAAAAAACAAGTGTTTTCTTTAATCATTGTAAGTGAAACTTAAATATAAAAAAGTGATTTATGTTTATAATCGCTTTTGTTTATTCGTATTTTACTTTATCATCCCGTGTTTTCTGAATCGTATATATTTCAAAGAAAAACATTTCTTTCGTTAATTAATTAATATATTTACTGAAAAATATGTATTTACTCTTATCCGATTCTGCTTTTTTCAGGAGCTGTATGGTTTTATATACATATTTATAATTTTTCATTCAAATTCTTAACGATTTGTATAAATTATTTAAAATTAACGAATTAGCGAAAATTACCAACTGCAGAACAAAAGGTTCATATTGTACCTACCTACGCTATAAAAATGATAAATCAGTGTGTCTTAAGACTTGATACATTTTTTTACCAAATTGAGGCGTTGAACTCTCAATTATAATGGTACTTATGCCAATTCGAAGGTCGGCCGAATATTTTCTCGGAAATTTGATATTATGTAGTGACGTGCGTATTTTTCGGAGTTACGTGCCTTTTCCTGCCAAATCAAATATTCAAATATGCATAATAATAATCTTGTGATATACATAAATTAGTATTTACCTGGAATCGATTTTTATTTTTAACACTCGAATAAATAAGATTTTATTGATGATTCTTGATCTCCATAGTGATGTTATGAAATGTCCATAGTTATGTTATCGGTGTACGATTTGCGAGTACTGCTATTGCTACCACCATTACGCCATTTCTCTGCAAGGGCAGACAGAGAGGATACCTCACTCATCTATCCTGACATACATTTTTATAACTTTCTGTCCATCCACACATCTAGTCATACATGCCCTCCGGTTATGTATGGCAGACTTTTGACACAACTGGATTTCTTTCTTACCCGTCCTCGTTCTGTTCTTGTTTTGTTGTGTTCAAGTATAGGTTCCCATGATCAATTTTTTTCTTGTTTTCTCGATTACTTTTTTTCTTGTTTTCTTGTTTCTGGCAAGCCGACTTACCGACTAGTCGGCAAAGTCGGTAAGGTGGCCAGGCCAATATTTACCACTTTACCATATTATGAAGCGACTAAAAATAATTCGTCACATTTAATATAATTTATATGGTACCTACCTCCCAAATTACTACTCATACTGACCCTTACCCGCACCCAATGGTGCGTAGGGCACTGCATCAAATTTATGCGATCTTTATTATGCGATCGAAAGATGGTCGTTAATCATATAAGGCGAAGGTGGATCGATCCTGTGTTTCAGGGTAATACTAAATAAATTAGAGTAGAAAAACACTTATATTATTCTGACCCCATTCGAGTTGAACCCGGGACCTCCAGCATGGTAGCCAAACTCGCTAACCAGTACACTATGGAGGCGGACAACTAATGTTGAAAAATAAAATGTAAATTTTCCGGCATTCCACCTCTGTCTTCTTCAAGCAATTACTCTGGCGCCAATGTTAAAAAAATTAATATTACACTGAACTCATCATTTACACGGTAGATACGTTCACGTTCCAAGCGATATCGTGTAAAAAAAGCATACTAAAACAAAAATAAAATATGGTGGATAGGTTTACTTGTAAAAAAAATATTCGGGATTTTAAAAAAAAATTGTTGCTTATTTTTCTAAATATATATGTATGGCCAATAAAGTAAATATTACAATTTACTTCGTTAGCCACACATCTATTTGTAAAATATCTTATACTAACGCTGTCCTCTCGAAAAAAGAGACTAAGAACTTGTGCTTGGAGAGGGACGACTTACGCTCAGTATTTATTAATTTTACCTTATTAAGGATATAATAGTCTGTTTTGTATAATTTTTTGGGTCCATGTAAAATAGGCGTTAATTATTTTAATGTACTCATTTTTTTTTTCGATATTCGTAGGGAGGTTAAAAAAATCGAAGGTATTTTCCATTGATAATATTATTATAAGTATATTTAGTAAGTATACTTATAGTACGGAGTAGTAAGTATATGTAGGGATGTAGAGATTCCAAATAACTTTTACGCATTATTAAACGCATGTTTGATTTTTTTTTCTTTTTTGCGGCGTGTTATTTCGAATCGTGTAAAAATGAGAATTCGATATGATTTATTATTTTTAATATAATATCCTATCTTAATATAATGGCTCTCGTGTCGTTTGTCTCGCTAATAATCCTTCTTACCCGACGACAAAGCCTTAATGCAGGCATTTTTTATTATTATTTTCAATGTCGCATTTCATCAATTATAGGATTATTCCGCGATATTTTTCCCGGTAAACAATAAAATGTTTTTTGCTGTTCGATTATTATCCTTGCATTGTTTGTGATGTTCGCTGATAATTTACTCGGAATTGAGATTTATTTATGTTAGCAAATTATATATTCAGGGAGCTTTACGACGTTTTCTAAGAATTGTCACGAATTTTATTATCAATTTGATGATGTTATCGCTTTCTTTTGTGCGTTCATGGCCAATTCAAATATTACACCGCCATATAATATTGGCGGCAATCGGTAGAATATTAAATCTTCTACCGATTTGAGTTTTTTTGAGAGATTTTAGAGAGATGTTTTTAAGTGAATTGTCGATCGGCATAGCGAGTTTTGCAAGAGTATTAATTTTTCTATTATAGTATAGTATATATTTTATTCCTAACTTAACGAGGTTAATACTTTTAATCTTCTACCGATTGGAGCCATTTTCTGATAAACTTAGTTTTTTAACATAACGTGGTTTGCAAGTGGACTACTCATATAGCTCACTCCTTTCAACAACGTCATAAATAAATAAAAACTTGATTTTTCAGGAGATCGGTTTTTAAGTTAAATGTATATTTAAAAAAATCAAGCCACTTATTGAACTTTTTACTGTGCAACAGATCTTTTTAGGTAAAACCTGAATGTTTTTTCTCCATTTGAAAAATATTTAGACTAACTAACTAACTAACTAACCATCACGCCGCTTCACCACTCGGGTAGGCAGAGAGAATAGAGCGCCACACCACTCTGTCCTTGCAAACATTCTTCGCCTCTTCCACGTTCATGCATCTCCGCATACATACCCGCCGAATCTGAAAAATATTTAGTATATTTAAAAAAATATTTAAACAATACATTTTCTTCAAAATGCAAAAACAACACTTTCTGCCCTGTAGCGGGTAAATATTACGTTAAAATATGCCGCTTTTGCTGGGATATAGTAAATTTTCTGGGCATTCCGAAAACATGCACAACTGAAAATTGACGATTTTTGAAATATGACGTGTTGTTGAAAGGAGTGAGCGATATGAAAGTTTTTTTTTTACAGTGTTTTATTTATTAATTAATGTTTGCTAATCCGTTATTTTTACTAATTATTATTTTATATTTCCAGTTCTCCTGAGCGAGTGCATAGAAAATGACGATCTCGAAAACAAGACTTTGAAAATCACCGATTTCGGTCTCGCGAGGGAGGTGTACAAGACCACCCCCATGTCGGCCGCCGGCACCTACGCGTGGATGCCACCCGAGGTAATAGGGAAAACTACCACCCACGTTACTAATATTTGGGGATGTTTATTATTTTTTTAAAAACCCATATAAGTTTGTGTAAAAAAAAAATAGATATCACAGTAGCAACTGAATTATTTTTTGATATCTCATCAAAGATGAAGAAGAATATGGGAGTCTGGACATTTACGGGGCTGACGACTGTCATAGGCTGGTTTAAGTGACCAGACTTCCATATTCTTCTTCATCTTTGATGAGATGTCAAAAAATAATATGAAAATGGAGATGTAATTGGAGATAATCCAGATTTTGTGAACAAGTGTTTGGACACACTCAAAATGTTGTAGCAACTGAAGACAACCAAATTTGAATAGTAATGACAAGTTTCCTAGTTTATCAGCAGTCTATATGTTTTCAGCCTTAAAAATATTTTTAATATATTAAGGCCTTGTCTCTAAACCCAGGTAACATTTAACGTAATTGATTTTTTTTCTTTTCTTTAAACATCGTTTTTGTATTGAAAAAATAGTTTTTCTTTTAAAATAGGTTTGAAAAGAAAATAGTTAGTAAAAAGTAAGGAGGTAATTTTTTTAAATATATTTATATTATAAAAAAACAAACAAAATCCAAAATCTATTCAAAATAAAAATCAGGGGTGATATGATGAAATAATTATAAACACGGGGATGGTGAAATAAATAAATATGCATCATGTCATTTTTTTTAATGCGATTTATTGTATGTATTAAGTTTAAAGGGTGTTTTGTTTTGATTTTATTCAAGAATTCAGAAAAGAATGCATAAGGCATCGAAACATGTGTAACGATGGATTTTAAGAAATAGCTGTATTTTCCAAGTAAAACTTAAATTAAAAATGCATTGATAAAATTAAAAATGCAAAGTGACTGCCGAATCAATCAATGAAGTTAAATAAAGTTTTACTAACATAAAACGAACTAACTAACCGTCGCACCGCTTCTCCGCAGGGGCAGGCAGAGAGAATAGAATGCCACACCACTCTGTCCTTGCAAACATTCTTCGCCTATTCCACGTTCATGCATCTCCTCATACATACCCGCCGAATCTGAAAAATATTTAGTATATTTAAAAAAAAAATTAAACAATACATTTTCTTCAAAATGCAAAAACAACACTTTCTGCCCTGTAGCGGGTAGGCAGAGAGAATAGAATACCACACCACTCTGTCTTTGCAAACATTCTTCGCCCCTTCCACGTTCATGCATCTCCTCATACATACTAACAGAAAGTTTATTTCGAAAATCATTGACACACAATGATAAAATGATTTTCTCTTTTCTCTGTCAGGTTATAAGAGAGTCCACGTTCTCGCGGGCAAGCGACGTGTGGTCGTACGGAGTGCTGCTGTGGGAGCTGCTGACGGGCGAGACGCCATATAAGGGCATCGACTACCTGGCCGTGGCGTACGGGGTGGCCGTCAACAAGCTGACGCTGCCCATCCCCAGCACCTGTCCCACGCAGTGGAGGGATCTGATGGAAGGTACCGCTCTCCTACTTCAAACCTTGTCCCTCAAACCACCAGCTGACCAGTTAACCATGAATTCTCACGAGAGGTGGTATCGTACATGATAAGAATAGTGAAGGACATTGCTACCATAAACCAAGCTAGGCTACAAAATGCCATGATACACGATTTACACACAACAAAGCTTTGATAGTCCCAAGAATTAACAATAAATATGGGAGTCGAACACTGCAATATATCGTTGCGAACATTTTTAATTACTTTCCGACAGATGTTAGATGTCAAAATAAAATATGGAACAAAGGCAAAATAAAGGAATGGGTAAATAAACAAGAGTTAATTTTATGAAAATTGTAAAATGTTTATATTCTTAATTTTTTTCTCTTTTTTGTGTCTATGTTAGGTTAAAATAGTTAAAAACAATAAAATGTATTAAAACAGAACTCCACCGACAAGACACACAAAGTGGCTTGGTGGGTCTCTGCAAAAAAAAAAGTTATAAACATGTATAAATTGTGATTTTAATAAATGTATACAAATAAAAAATAATAATAATAATAAAACAAAAAAACCCTCTTCTAGTGGAACGGAAGGTCTGTTGGCGACAGTCAACAGTAGGTACGGCTTCTCCTTAGGAGTTTTACATGGTTTTCTCCTAGCAATGAGCAAATGCTAAGAAGTTCCTGATTGGCCTACGCTGGATTATCCCTCCTGTTCCCAACACAGATTAAAATAAATCATTTTTTAGCTGGCAGGCGCTGTGGCATAGTTGCTTAGACGCTCGACTGTAAAACTGGCATCGCGGGTTCGATTCCCGCCAATTGCAAAATGAATTCAAAAAAGATTTATTTTCAATTGGTCTGGGTGTTTGTGATGTATTTTTTTCACATTTACCTTCCATATCCTTACTATCCTACCTGCAGACAAGCATCTAAAATAGACGCTTTGCGAATTATACCTTTAACAAAAAAATCAATTTGACAATTATCTCTTAACTTTGTTGGGTAATATTTCCAAAATAAAACAAGGTTTGTTGGATAGAATTCTACATTTATTTATATATATGTTAATATTTGTCCGCCTCCGTGGTGTAATGGTCAGCGTGTTTAGCTACCGTGCTGGAAGTCCCGGGTTCGATTCCCAGGGGGGGAGGTGAAAATAAATATTAGTGATTTAACACTGTAATATTTATTTAATATTACCCTGGACTGGTTCCTGAAGCGCAAGAGTGATCACCTTGCCTTCATGTAAGTAATGATCAAGATAACACTGCGTCAATTTGATGCAGTGCCCTATGCACCATTAGGTGCGGATAAGGGTTATAAATAAAATAATAACCTAATATGTGACGCGTTTCGTCTTCTTAGGACATTATCAAACACTGACTCAGTGTTTGATAATGAGACTGAGTCAGTGTTCGATAACGTCTTAAGAAGACGAAACCGGTCACGTTTTAACATATACATAAATAAATGTAGAATTCAATTCAACAAACCTTGTTTTATTTTGGATATATTACCCAACAATTCAATATGGAATTCTACCAACTGTCTGCAGTTACAATAAATATCACTTAACTGTTTATTGTGGTCTTATTAATTTTTTTTCCCTATTTCAGCTTGTTGGAGATCCAATCCCCACGACCGGCCGTCATTTGTGAAGATCTTAGATGATCTGGAGCATATCAGAAATTCAGAATTTACGATGGGACCACACGAATCATTCCACACAATGCAAGACGACTGGAGAATCGAGATCGAGGAAGTGCTCCGGGATCTCAGAAGAAAAGAGAAGGTAGCTGTTCCATTACACAACTATTTTTATCACATATCATTTGTACCCAGCTTCGTTTGTTTTAATTTCCAGTTAGCCACTGGCAATTTTTTTTATCATTAAATAGATTATTCTGGCACATATTTAGATGTTTTAATACAAAATTGACCATGGGAGGAAACTCTCTCGCAGTCGCTCGCAAACGAAGCCACATCCTTGGAGGACCTCTACTGGACTCCGAGAAGGTGAAGCTCCTACCACCAAGACAGGTCGTGAGTTACATGACTCACGTAGGTCTTGGCAGTGAGCTGTAATACAGAGGGAGGTCGCAATAGACCTAATATGGTCGCAGTAACATAAGGGATGCAAGATCCCTTGACCTCAAAAAAAAATAGGGGGAAACAGTTATCTTAAAAATTAATCTTTCATATTAACCGTTTTAGTGCTAAGCAATTTTGGCAAAAATAAATGAAAATTGCTATACACATATTGATTAATTTAGAGGAAAAAATAATGGTGTCAAATAAAACACTCTAACTTAGACAAATATCAATCAATTTTATTAATTATTTTTGCATTATAAAGATAAAATGTTTATTGTTTATTAATGTTTATTAAACATAAAGTGATATCAATATTATTGTATTTTATTTCATTTAGAAAATAAAAAAAAATAAAAAAAAATAGCTCAACAATTATGTTTTGCCGCACAAATAGCGTGTAGGCCTTTCCTACAGCGTACGCAAATAAGGCGGGATCGCTTTATCCCACTCCCTCTGTTGCTACACACCTCGCACTGGCGTAAGTTACGTCCCGGTAATTTTTCCAGCGCAAATTTTTTCTTTGATGAAGATGGTTGTGTTGACACGCTATTTTTATGATTCATCCACTCCTTTTCGAGATCCTCAATAATTTTCGATGTGAATTGGAGCCGGGTCATTTTTTTTCGGTAGTGTTGGAAACATACAAAATATAAGAGTTGAGTACCATTCTTCCAAAAATGTTGAATACTACTTTTTTCCAATATTTTAGGGTTCTTCGCTCGTCCAAATACACGTACAACATTTTGTCAGATTCGTCCACACCTCCCATGTATTTGTTGTAGTCATCAATCATGCTTGGTTTCAGTTTTTCGTTTTCAAATTTCCCTTTCTTTTTCTTGATCGTCACACTATTAGTATCTGCATTGGATGAAATCAATATGACTGGCTTTGGTTTGGACTTTTTGTCTCTGAATGAACACATCAAAACATTTTCATGTGCTAGGTTTTTGGCTTCTCCTACGATTGCTTTCTTAGCTTCTGGAGGAATCTCTTTTCTGTTACGTCTTATTGTTCCAGTTATATATGTATTTTGTTCCAAAAGGGCTTTGGCTAATCGTAAGCTTGTGTAAAAATTATCTGTAAACAAATGATAACCTTTGTTCAGGTAATTTCCAATTGAAAGCAATTTTTGCACTACCGTAAATCCAAGACCATATTTTTCTACCGAATCTCTGTCATCTGTATTTTTAGCTCCTTTGTAGCAGAAAAAACCCAAGCAATATTTGGAAACCGAGTCGCACAGCATCCAAAATTTGATTCCCCATTTATGGTGTTTTTTGTTTGGAATATATTGTTTTATCGAAGAATGGCAGTGAGTACCAACTAACGACTCGTCGATGGATAGTTGTTGATTTGGTACATAATGCTGATGAAATACGGTATTTGCATGTTTGACAAGCACATCAAACCTGCCACATGGGTCATAATTCGGATGACCTGGTTCAAATAATAATCTGTTATCAACCAAGTGAAAAAACTTCAAAATCAGTTGGAACCTATCCCTTGAAAACATTGTCCCAAACCATGGTATGTGTCGGGAATTTTTTATCCAATAACTACTAATTGTTGGCCTTCTCGCTATTCCCATTTCGAGTATGACAGCAAGAAAGGCTTTCATTTCGTATATTGTTGTCGGCGTCCACTTTTTTGCTCGAGAATTATCCGATACAGTGTGCGAGGCCAAAAACTGTGCAGCATATCGATTTGTTTCCCTTACGATGGTTTCGAGCAGTGATATGGTAAAGAATATGTTGAAATAGGTTATGGGTGTGCCATCGGGAGGAGGCGCCCGCCTAGGTCCAGGAGTCTCGAAAAAATCATTTGTTGATTTAGAAAACACTTTTGTCGGAGGAATTTTGGCAAAAGTTGGTGTTTCTTCTGTTTCTGTACATGAAGAGGAGGTAGAAGACTCACTTTCAATCCTCAATCTTTTTCTTCGATGCGTTATAATACTGCTATCATCACTATTTGTATCTGTCGTTTCACTCCCCGTAGAATCACTAGGAATCGAATCAACGTTCGAAATAATAGCACGTGACATGGTTATTTTTTTAAAATAATACAAAAAAACGATAAAAGTTATTTTTAAATGTATAAGAATGCACTCTCATCACAAATTACGCGCGAGGTTAGCGTACGTGCACTCCCGCAGAGCACCGAAAACACACTGAAACTCGCAGCGCTTTTGCGCTGCGCCGCAATTTTCGATACAAACGATCGCAGCGCTTTTGCGCCGCGTAGCATTCTAACGGTTAAATAGTTGTTCATATTTAAAATATGGTTATTAATTTTTTAATTATTAATCATACACATAATTACAATTTATAATATTGTGCCTTCACTGGGTTTTCCTATAGCGAGGGCACATTCTACAATACTTGTTTATAAAATTACAAGACTTTTTTTAAAAAACCATTTGTAAAATGAAATCTTTACAATTATGATTTTATTAAAATTGGAACAAATATAATGTTTTTTTTTGGATGGGAATAATCTTGATGTAGCTGATGCTAATCCAGCATTTGTGAATAAGCATGGACACACTGAAAATATTGTAAATTGTAAACTGTATATTTATAAGCAGGTTTTTTAAATTAGTGAAGAATGTTTTTCGAACTAACAAACAAAATGTGATTGTGATTTTTTTTCAAAATGTTCTGTGGGCCAACAAGCAATTTTTTATGTTTGCCCAGCCGAATAGATAAAAGTAAATTGACCACATTATGCTGATGTTTTTTTTCTTCACGAAAATTGATCTAAAAATATCAGGTAATTTATTAATTTATTTAAATAGTATTTAAATAAAAAATGTAAAAAATCTTTTAAAAATAATCAAGGATAACTATTAGAATAATAATAAAACACAATAAATAAAATATATTAAATAAATTATTGCAAACAAATGATAAAAAAATATATTGTTTTGAATAGAAGTCATAACAGAAGAAACGATTTGAATAAAAGTGGCAACTGACTAGCTCATTTCAGTTGTTCAACTTACATATCGCTCATTCCTTTCAAGAACGTCATAAATTAAAAATCGTCAATTTTCAGTTGTGCAAGTTTTCGGAATGCCCAGAAAATGTACTATATCCCAGAAAAAGAGCCATATTTTTAACTTAATATTTACCCGCTACAGGGCAGAAAATGTTGTATTTGCATATTGAAGAAAAGGTATTGTTCAATAATTTTTTTAAATATACTAAATATTTTTCGAATGGAGAAAAAACCTTCAGGCTTTGCCTAAAAAGATCTGTTGCACAGTAAAAAGTTCAACAAGTGGCTTGATATTTATTTTTAATACATCCTGAAAAATCAAGTTTTTTAATTTATGACGTTCATGAAAGGAGTGAGCGATATGTAGTACAAAAAAGTTGAAACATGTAAGCGTGCTCGGGTTGGCGCAATACGACATATGCATCATCCACAAATACTTCTCATTCATAGGCATGAAGCGGTTGAAAACTAAAAAAAAATTCTAAAACCTTAAAATTCTACCTATTTGGCAAATTTTGTGCAAAAAAGCAAAGTTTTTAAATCTTTATTCAGAAAACCATTGCTATCAAACCAACAATTGCTATAAAGTTTTACATTATCATTTGAATAATTGAGGCTTTTTGCTTTCCACGCAACTAGGCCTGTAAATCTTTTGAAGAGGTTTGTAATATTGAACATTTTATCACTTGGTTCATTTTAATTTAAGCGCACTAGGATATTTTATCAATCACTTTTATTTTGTTTTCCTTCCTTCTCATTGCATTTCTAGTTTAGGCTGCAAATTACTTAACACTTGCTTTTTTGTCATAACCAATCAAAGAAATTTCAGCGTATTTTTGCTTATTTTAAATTATAAACATACTAATTAAACAAAGCTAAATATGTATTTTTTTTTAAATGTATTTAAAAACCATTTTTAACTTTGTGGTACCGTAGAACGGGGCTACTTGAACTTTGATGTGTTACTTGAGCCCAGTACAAAAAAAAAATTAATCTGTATTTGGTCTACAATAATGAACGTATCGACATGATTCATTGTTTCCCTGACAGGTGACACTTATTGTCACGATACTTCGATCGATACCACGATCTAAATAATTTTTTAGTACTGGGCTCAAGTAACACAACAAAGTTCAAGTAGCCCCGTTCTACGGTACATATAATGTTGCCAAGCGTAAATTGCAATAGACGTGAGTTGGGTGATCTCCTGAAATAGGTCATAAAGGAATTTCAGCAGAATTTAAAATTAAATGTAATAATAATTACTGTGGTACAATTTTAAGAGTTTTCTATAACAAGCAGGGACTAATTTACAAGGTAAATTATAGTCGACTGTGATATACATAGGTACTTTACTAGGCGGATTGATAAAAATGCTAGCAGAATATTTTGCACCTCTCCCACACTATCTCGCATCATGTATCACAGTTTTATTTCTCTAACACGTCAATGTTCAAGTAGCCCCGTTCTACGGTATTTAAATGTAACAATATGAATATTATTATTAAAATGAATTACATATAATGACCCAAGAATTCAACTCTAAAATTTAGAATTAGCTTCACATACGGTGTTTTAAAATGATGCGGAATGCATCGAAACGCGTGTCACAGTAGATTTTAAGAAATAGTGGTATTTAATAAAATAATAATAAAACCCTTATCCGCACCCAAATGGTGCATAGGGCACTGCGTCATATAACGCAGTGTTATCTTGATCGTTTTTACACACGAAGGAAAGGTGATCAGCCCTCCACTTCAGGTACCAGTCCAGGGTAATATTGAATAAATATTACAGTGGAAAATCACTTATATTTATTTGAACCCCCCTGGGAATCGAACCCAGGACCTACAGAACGGTAGCCGAGTGTGCTGACCATTACACTACGGAGGCAGACATGTGGTATTTACTAAGTAAAAAATTTAATTAAAAATATTAATACTATTTATTATATCAGACACTGAATTCAACTTATGGATGAGATGTCAATATTGTAGGTATCTCAACTTGATACGAAACATCTATTGTTCTTCTTTATTTGAATGAAGATGGAAGTCTGTTCAATATCAAGTTGAGATGAGATAATATTTCATTTTACTAGATATTTTAAATGTGTAAGGATTACTCGTTTGCAGTCGTTGGGTTTCTCCAACAATGCATTTTTTTACGCTCCCTAACATCTAAGTAACTAAAATATAGCTACAGCCTATGGAACATCACTTGTTATTGCTACAACACTCGCTAATACAATGCCAATTTTTTGCTTTTGTACTGAATAATATTTTATATCTTTCTTCTTTTTGTCCTACTCCACACTGAAGGTTGGCAATTTTCACTTTCCAGTCGCTCTGAACAGCGACCGGGAACAACTCTCTGAAGTTTTTAAGCGAGGAGCAACGTTTACCTTTCTTGTTTCCTTGCAACATATTAATTACTTAATTATTTCTCTTCCTCATAAAATGGCCAAATGACTCTGGCTTACTTTTCTTTACAGTGTCCACAACTATCTCTCTTTTCACATGCGTCGTTTTATACCTATTATTCATTCATTTTATTTATTTTAAATCAAAGGCTGATTTTTTTCTACTTAATTTGTTTATTAGCATGACAATTTCTTACACTAAAAATTTCACAAAAATCTCTTAGATTTTTCAAATTTTTTAAATTAAAATTATTTTATTAATTAGAAGTTCTACAAAATAAATGCCATCCAGGTGTGACAAGAAAACGTACAATCATCACTGTAACTCAACCTAATTTATTTTGCATTTTGCTGCTATTATTTTGCCTCATTATATCGCTAACATTAAAAGAAAGCTTTGTAGATCTTTTCTTGTCAAACGAAAAAAGTCTCAAAAGACATTAGCAGTAAGACACAAGATGCAACCCCGAGCACCCTAGCTATTCCGAATATTCACCCTTTTTTCCCATATACCACTAGCCCTTCGTCCTCCTCCACACATGTCATTTGTACCCCATCAAATATATTCCACTCCCCTCTCAAATCCGGCGTTGGACTGACCACCTTCCCTTCATATAATTAACAATCGAGTTAACACCGTATTGATCCAATGCAGTGCCCTATGCACCACATAGGTATGGTGAGAGGGAAAATTATTATAATATATCGATACAATATCCTTACTCATCATAGATATCCCACTTGTCTGATCGCATTGGTGCAAAGGGCACCTTATTTTAACATTGATTATGTCTGAAATCAAACCTGGGATCTTTTGAACAATAGCCATTATTTCTAAACGAATTATTACGATATTTTGAGTGCATCTCAATCTTTGTTCACAAATACTGTATTGAACATAAAAAACCCGTCAATTTATTTTTATTTTAAGATTTATTTATTTATTAATATCTTAACGAAAACAAAGAAGTTTAAGGATTTCCCGTCATTGGCTTTGTACCTGGATGTAAGGTTTCTTCTACAATTAGTTTTATTTCTCCTCAGGAATTGAGATGTCGAGAAGAGGAGTTGAGTAGAGCGCAACTTCAGCAGAGGCTGCACGAGGAGTCCTTGCAGCAGAGGGAGAGGCAGCTGGACGAGAGAGAGATGGAGCTGGTGGAGAGGGAACTGCACATGATCATGCTCGCCCAGAGCAACCCGCCTCAGCCCAATAAAAGAAAAGGTAACGTCTACTGTACATTTTTTAAATATATTTCATGTTTTTTATGCCTACGGAATGCTGGCGACGTGATTCGATAATTGTGTACATAGTTTAGACCTTAAGAAATTCTTCTAACCCTTATCCGCACCCAATGGTGCATAGGGCACTGCATCGTATCGACGCAGTGTTATCTTGATCGTTAATTGCACGAAAATAAGGTGATCGGCCCTGCGCTTCTTGTACCAGTCCAGGGTGATATTAAATAAATATGAGAGTAAAAATTGGCCATATTTATTTTGACCCCCCTGGGAATCGAACCCGGGACCTCCAGCACGGTAGCCAAACGCGCTGACCACTGCGCTATGGAGGTTAACAAAAATAGATCTTATGAAATAGATTGTTACATAATGTTCATATGAAAACATTGAATAATTCCTTCTTGTCTGACTTTGAAATGAGGACGGCGCAGAAGGTAAAAATACCCTTCCCGTCCCTAAGTGTGTTAGCATTAGGTCACTTCCTCTGTTCTTCCCTTTCATTCCGCAGCGATGAGTCTAGCTCTACGCAAAACTTAACTGTCTTATTATTGCGGCAATTCTTCTTTTCCCACCCTCTAATCCTCCTCCATTTCCTTTCATCCTTCCACTTCTTCTTCTTATAGATCCGAGGATCTGTCTGTTCCATTATCCGTCTCCTGTGATGTGGACTGCCAGCTGTCATCACTTTGGAGGTCTTCCAAGTGATCTTCTTCCATCTGGGTTCTCTTGAAGAGCAATTCGAGCCAGTCTATTTTCTTGCATTCTATTGACATGGGCATTCCGAAATTGTCTTTGCTGTCTTTTCCATCTGACTATATCCTCTGTACTACATATTTTCGAATCTCCATATTCCTTATTTGGCCTCTTAACGTGTTTCCGGTTGAACTCCTCAATGTCCTCATTTCTAAAGTTCTTAGAAGAGATTTTGTTTGACTGATGGACTAAATATTGTCTTTTTGTGCATTTCCAGGGAAGTTCAGCCGCAGTCGGCTCCGGCTGCTGAAGAAGGAGCCCGGGTCGGCCATCTCGCTGCCGTCGGACTTCCGGCACACCATCACGGTGCAGCAGCTGCAGGGCAAGGGGGCGCTGCTCAAGGGCGTCGCGCTCGGCACCCCGCCCGGCTCCCCCAGCATCCTGAGGGCCATAGCGTGTTGGTCACCTTTCAGTATTATCCTCATCCCGACCAACCAACTAACTAACCTTTTACACAAGAAAAACATCACGTTAATTCAATATCATAGTTAAAGAACATCTAAGGTGCCTTAAAAATAATAATTTTTCAGAATTTGCTCATCACCTTGTATCTGAAGACCATAATTTTAACCTGTTAACAGGGCAGGATGCATAAATACGTCAAACGTAAACAATATTGGGTACGGGTACGACATATGAATACGTCCTTTAAATATATGTTATGCCCTGGAACAAGCGGGACGTATATTTTTCAAACAACAAAGGTATTAGTCATCCATACATGTCTCGACATGAATTTAAGACACGGAGTGAATCAGTATTCGCGCCCGTTACAAGTTACGTAATTGGACAGCGGACCGCCCGGTTAACAGGTTAATAAATCAACAGGTACAGAAATTTTACATGTAAATAAAACTGGTCTTTGTTTAGATAGTCTAGAAAAATTAAAAATAAGTAATTCTAACCCTTATCCGCACCTAATGGTGCATAGGGCACTGCATCATATAAACGCAGTGTTATCTTGATCGTTAACACATGAAGGAAAGGTGATCAGCCCTCCGCTTCAAGTGCCAGTCCAGGGTAATATTGAATAAATATTCAAGTGAAAAAAATCACTCGTATTTATTTGACCCCCCTGGGAATCTGACTGAAAAAATTTAAGGATACGGCAGAGGCCTATATCCAGCAGTGGAGGACAAAGGGCTAAAGAAGAAAATAATATCAATAATGTTATAATTTAATAAATAAATGATAATAATATTAGGAATGAACAAATTTTATAAGCGTGAATGGAAATCTTCACAAAAACAATCACAATAATAGTTCTTCATATTCATTAATAAAGTAGTAATACGCATTGTTTGAATGTGAGTATGTATAACGTTAGATATTGATTTTGCAGTGCCGGATGGAGTAAAGGGCAAGACCTGGGGGCCCTCCACGCTGCACCAGCGAGAGCGCAGTCACCTCACGGCCCTGCGCCCCGTCTGCCACCACCCGCACTTCAGCAAGAGCGCGCCCAACCTGCCGCCGGCACAGCCCCCGCACCTCGCGCCCATAGGTAACCCCCTGCACCTCCTCTCCCTGCCCGGCTCCGCCGACTCCCTCCACGCCGCCCCGCCCCGCCCCCCGCCCCTCGCCCCCTGCCCGCCCCCCGCCCGCGTCGCCCTCCAGAGCCGGAGCTTCTCCGACCTCTCGCAAAACCACTACGACACCGTCTTTTCCACCGACAGCTTCGTCATCGCCAAGCAGATTAACTCTAGCGAGACCATCTACGACGAAAACAAATTCAGGAACCTCACAGACGGGCGCAAGAAGCCCAGCGTTAAGAAAACCATACGCACTTGGCTCGGCGACATGCGGTCAGCCGTCAAATCAGCTGGGAGCGTTTCCGTTAACCGGGAAAAAACCAGCCTGTTGAAAAAAAATTAGTATTTAATTACGCATTGTCCTTGTAACGGAGTCAATATTGATCGCGCTAATCATAGAGATAAACATCTCTGAAGAAGTGATAACATTTAACCATACTGTATACATCGATATGAGATCAAAAGATGCCCAAAATTCATGTGTAAAAATAACTTACACGCAATTTACGACGAGTCGAGTGAAAAGGTAAAATTACCCTTCCCGCCCAACACCACCAGTCGAGTGAAACGGTAAAATTACCCTTCCCGCAGATAGTGTGTTAACACACTTAGGACAGGAAAAGTATTTCTACCCGTTCGGTCGATAGATGCTTAAGGACAGGAAAGGTATTTTTACCTTCCGCGCCGGCCTCATTTCAAAATCAGAAAAAAAGAATTGATCCAATGTTTTTATTTAAATATTATGTATCAATGTCTTTGTTAAGGTCTAAACTATATCTACACAATTGTCAAATCCCGTCGCCAGCGGTCCGCAGGCGTAAAAAACACCCATCCGAAATGTGTTAATATTTTATCTGGAGCTCGAAAAAACGCAAACCTTTGAGGATATGACCTCTTTGTGCCGCGCCGTATATTATCAGTTATTTTGCGAAAAGAGCAATCTTGAGAACAGTTTCACAGGCGTTAAAAATATGTCAATATTTATTTTATCATCCCTGCTGGTCCATTACCCCTAAGTCATTTTTGACCACTTTCCAGGGGAGACTAGATGTGCAGTGATTCCGTTATTATTATTATTATCCTTTTAATCTCTCAGTGAGTGAATTTTTGCAAATGAAACTCATTTGGGAGTTTATTTTACATTGAATTTTTTACAATTATTGTAGATTAACAAAATAAATCATTGTAAAAATATATAATTGTGATTTAATGTGTCAAAACTGATGGGCCATCGGTTTTGCTAAAAGAAATGGGTCTCAAAAATCTTATTTAAATTTAATCTACGGATCTTGTTACAAGCAAATTTAAAAAACAATTATTACATTGCTTGAATTATAATCCTGGATACGGCATTTCATTTATACTCCTTTGGGGCTAATTTTACTTGGACGGAAGGTGAGTTCATATACTTTGAGAGGTTAAGATAATTTTGTGCTGAAACGTCACAATATGAACGCAAAAAAAAAAAAAAAAAAAATTAATATTTTTTTACAACCCTGAAAATTTGTCTGTTCTTACGATAGTTCTTTTTGAAATATCAGCAATAATCTGTACATTTGTATCAAAATTATGTACAAATAGGGTATTATCGCTACCCAGATTTCGACAAAAATATGGATTTTAATTGAAAAATGCTTGAAATTAAATTTTGTAATTTTCTTTTTCACAAATAAACGATTTATCTAGATATAAAATAATATTTTATATTATCGAAATCATTAGGTAATTTTCACGGTTTTATGCCGGAGGAGCAGAATTAAAATTGCATTTCTTACACTGCCATGTAAAACTATTGTATTTCTTTGTTTAACATGTACCTGGGACACTACATGACATTGAATAAATTTGCATCCGAGTGCAATTTAAATTCCCAAACTTTAATTCGTGGTATCTCACTTATTTTCGCATATAAATACATATAAGACTAGTATAGATAGTTTTGTTATTTAATTATTTTTTTGTTGATAGTAGGAGGTTTTCACCATTAAGTAGCGTCTAATAAGGCATAGAAATATAACCTCAGCCAATTCAACGTAGACGCTTCCCAAACGAATGAGATATTAAACGGAAATGGCTAGCTCGTTTTGTAGAGTTAAAATAAGTTAATGATTGAAGTCGGCTCGATTTAGGTTGAGTTTTAATGTTAATATTTTAGTTTTGTCCAAACCTGCCCAGAAAGTCTATCATGAACCCAATCACCGCGACGCTCACTTATGAGGACCTATATAGCAACATAGTGTAGTGGTTAGCGCGCTAGGCTACCATGCTGGAGGTCCCGGGTTAGATTCCCAAGAGGGTCAAAATAAAAATTTGTGATTTTTAAGTCTAATATTTATTTAATACGACCCTGGACTGGTACCTGACGCAGAAGGCTGATCACCTTTCCTTCGTGTATTTAACAATCAAGATAACACTGCTTCTATACGATGCAGTGCCCTATGCACCATTGGGGTGTGGATAAGGGTTAGAAGAAGAAGAAGAATATAGCAACAACATTGGGCAATGTTCATTAGCGATCTTAATTACGCATAATGATTTTCGGCTTATTTTCGTACTATTTACTGACATGAATCTGTCTAAATATCCACTTGTACAGGTAAAATAATCTCAGCAGCTGTTGTAAACAGTTAACCCTTTCCGGTCCCTCAAAATTAAAAAAAAAATCTAGGTAGACAGTTACATTCCAATTGGAAAAATCTTTTGTCCTCTGCTCCACATACTGTTGTAATAGATACGAGTGACAAAAAATGTAAGCATGGAATTTAAATAAATAATAAAATAATGATGAAAAAAATGTCGAATAACATCCGACATGGGACACCTAAGAGCAAAAATCGATGTCGAATGAGATTCGACATTGGACCAGTAAGGGTTAAAATATATCGCTTCTCACTCATAACAAAACCATGAGATTCAAAGAGACCCGGTGAAATGTTTTTTTTATCTATTTATACATGTCTTGTCTAAATCACATGGCTGATGGATAATTTAGTATTTGGTAACTTATATATCTGTTATTGGAATTGACACCTTTACTGCATTCAAAATATCGTGAACAATCACTAGATGCTGATGGAATAGCAATTTTCTAAATGCTAAAAGTGTAATAAAAATATGAAATAATGTGAAATTTATTTTTGTAGTTACCAGTACACACTGTTCTGTTTGTGTGTAGCATTCACCTGCGGCTCGTGTTTATACTCTCTTTGAGATAATTGAGGGGACTAATGCTGAGTAACACTACACTCACAAATTAAATATTTTTAATTAAACATTCAAATTTTAATTACATATTTCCTTTTTGTAATTTTCTTTATTCATTGCACACTGATATAAAATATTGTGCCAAGACTGTAAGAGTATACTTTTAATTACGCTATGATATTTTTAAGCCATTCGACTCATTGTTATCAGTCATATACGCCTAGCGCATATTCCGCATTGCCACGTGTGCCATTAATAGTCCTCAACAAATATATAAAATGGTAAATGAAAAATGACAATTCCACGAATCCTACGTAAGATGTGAGACGCGGGGATTGGGTTTGAAACTCTAGTTAGATAGATGTTTTGGATTTTGCATTTGTGTGTACATATTCCTTTTCTTTTCACTGCTTGCACTTGCCAGGAGTTTCCGATGAAAATCTTCAATATTTGTGTAAGTAAAACAATGCATTTTTTCTACATAATCTTTCCGACACCTTTTTGCCTAAGACTTTGTAGTTACTTATTATTTTTACTCGTATTATGGTTTTTATAATTTTATGATTAGATAGAGCTGTGTATATGTATTTTATTTGACGATGTCTAGTGTCTTAAATTTGTTAGTGATTTTTTTTTCACGGTAGCGAGTGGATTGTTTATATTTTATTATTAGCACTTATCCATTACACAATATTTTGAGTGTGTTCAAATCTTTATTCCCAAATACTGGACTTTTTTCATTTGTTATCTTGACAGTGGCTAAAAAGTTGTTAAGATGAGAATATGAAAGTGTGGACATTTACAGAACTTTTTACTGACAGATAAATTAATATGAATAATAATAATTATTTTTATTATTATTATAATTTTTTATAATTTGTGTAGTGTCGTTTTTGTAAAATACTACCTCAAGGGCGCTTCAAATATTCTATAGGTACTGTATGTTCTTATTAAAATCTCTAAAGAAATTAATCGAGTCAAACCTGTATTTTGATTGTAACAAAAACTACTACTACTATTCAACTAGTTACATTATGATTTAATCTGCAACATATTCTTGCTCTATGCACCCAATGGTGCATAGGGCACTACATCAAATTAAGTCAATGTTAATTTGATAGTTTTTTTATTATATTAAGTCGAGTTCTGTGCTTTAGATACCAGTCCAGGGTAATATTTAATAAACATTGGAGTGAAAAAATATTTCATTTTATTTTGACCCCCCCCCCTGGGAATCGAACCCGGGACCTCCAGCATTGTAGCCGAATGTGCTAACCACTACACTATGAGTGTGGACAAGAACAAACCCCTTTTAACATTTTCTTCAATTTGTAATTTTAAATGAATTGGTGACAAGTCCTAAACCGCCTGTTAAATCCCTTGCCTTCATATTCTCATCTCGATTACTTTCTTGTCTCTGTTGAGATATCAGTACAAATTTAATATCTTAATGATATGTACAGACTATAGGCTAAAAGTCCAATTGATTTGCAAAACCGTTCCGATATATTATAAAAGACAAAAAATTGATAACGCATTTATAAAAAATAAAAATAAAAAGTATTTTGCTTTAAACTTACTAATAATTATTAACCAGGAGGGTTATGTGAAATTTAATTTGATAATTTTTCCATTTTTTTATTTTCCAAACGAAATTGTAACTTTGCATTTAATATAAAACATATAATCCTTATTAACAAAATCTGTAAACTATTTTGACAAAAATCTGTTATATTTGGTGAAGGTTTATAAAAAGATATTAATTTTAATGCATAACCAACTACCCTCTTCGGTTGTAATGTGTAATGTACTTTCATGTATGTAAATGCTTTTATTACTGTCAATACGGGTAACTTTGAACATGATTTTTCATACTTTTAAGTTTTAAATTATGTTTATTTTTGTTGCGAAAGTTATGTTATGATTGAATACCTATATCTGAGTTTAGTTGAATTTTGCTTAAAATATCTTCTCTCATTCAATATAAAATTAGTATTTCATGGCTGCTCGATAAATCAGGGTAATATTGAACACTGTCATATATATATATTTTTTTAATTAACGTCCAAGTGACTCTGAAATCTAGCTACGGCTTATGCAACACCGTTTATCATGTCCCTACTCAGGCTTCAACTTTCTAAGTTTCATAGCCTATGCCTTCTTGTGAGTGGATTTACTCTTTATGTTTTAAGTTACTATAATTTCATGTAATTCATGAATGAAAATTCTAGGCAAAAACACTCGCAACATTGTCATAAATCACAATAAAATTATTTATATTCCAACCAATTCAGTGTTGCAACTGGTAAAAAAATATGTTTGTACGACCACTGGCGACTGCTGGATGATGAGTTTGTCTACATTACTTTTTTTTTTGTCTCCAGTTCACTGCA
Source organism: Brachycentrus maculatus (assembly GCF_059751285.1). NCBI lineage: Eukaryota > Metazoa > Arthropoda > Insecta > Trichoptera > Brachycentridae > Brachycentrus > Brachycentrus maculatus. Next base: position 1,756,473 of record NW_028280762.1, on the reverse strand, counting down.
CCTAAAGAGACTTAAATTACCCGATGAAGTGTTTCTATTATGTTCAAACTTACCCGGATTGATGTTATGTTTTCCTTTTTGTTATACACTTATTCATTGTTGAATTCTGTTTGCAGTTGGAATTATGTATTTATTTTCACTTGCAATTTGCAAATGCATCCCATAGCTGGTTTGTTTACACATTCCCTTAACGGTGACATTCAAATTATTGAAATAATTTTTTATTTGTATATTTATTTCTAAAATATATTAATCGATGCATTTCATATTATGTATTTCCATATTTTTAATCTAGCATTTTTTGTACATAATTTATTTAGTATATATTCCTTTGAATGGAAAAAAATTAATTTCTTGATTAATTTTTTGATTATTTCCTAGACTGGGTGTTTTATCCCTCTTTTTTAAAAATGTAATATTAGTGTATTTTATCGAAGAATTTTCCTTCGCATTTTTCCAATGGCTTTTACACCGTACTTTTCTTAATACATGTCATGTTTTGTATCTTGAATTTTTATATTCCATATGACAAGATTTTTTAAAAAACAACTAAAGAAACAACATCCTAGCCACATGCTTGCAATGAAATAATTATATGGTAATTTACATATATCGAGAGTATACTTTGAAAACTGACCAAGGCTTTTCGTGAAATATTGAGATATGACCATTTAAATGGCTGAAAACTGACAGCTTTGTAAATTTTTATCTCAAATTCTATCGTAAAATTACTCAAACATTCTCTTTTAACATTTTGTGTGCCGGTGCCCTTTAAATTTACCAAACTTCGGGGCTGGCCATTTTACGTACAGATAATGATTGTGTAATGGTAACAAATGTCACAGGTTTAAAAAACCTGTAATATCTCTCATAAAATGCTTTACACTTTCGCCGAAACAGTATGGTAAGCTTCTAGACTGAGCACCATCCAAGAACTAGCTCCAAATAAATCCGGAGACTAGATGAACACGTATTAATATATAAGAGCGGACCGCAAAGTGTTAAGGTTTAAAACTTAAATCTATTTTTGTTTTTCCTACTTAAATTCATTATTCAGATTGAATGGGAGTATTTAGACACGTCAACTCATTCAATTATTATTTTGACTTGGTCAGTTTTCCAGTTCCGATATATACATTTTGGATTTTCAAATAAATTTTGTTTTTTATCATTTAAATCTTATAATTTCACTTTTTTCTTGCCACTGTTTTATGTAATTTTTTTAATTTTACTCATGATTTAAATTTTGCCTCATAAAAAGTTTTTATTTCGTAAAATCATTATCACAAGTATAATGTTGTGTGAGAAAACGTATTATTTTCTGCTCTAGGATTTGATCCTGAGTCTTTCCGATGGACCATTCAGGCACTCAAATCACCAAGCCAATCAGTATGGTATTCTAACTGTAAAGTTCGAAAACCTCTACTGTTGTTATGACTTTTAACACACTTTGTTATTCGGCTGTCCAAATTTAACTAAGTAGAGTCTACTTAGTCCATAAATGCAAAAAAAACCTACTACAAAAAATATGTCCCTTACTGTGTTTTAAATTTGGACAGCCGTATTGCTGTATCAAGAATACGATACTGATTTTCGCTGGTAGGAGGAACATCTCTACTATTTCCCATCTCTTAACACATTTGGTAAAATACAAACTCAAAAATAAGCGAGTGTTTTTGCCTAGAATTTTCACTCATGAATTACATGAAATCATAGTAACTTTAAACATAAAGAGTTAACCCACTCACGAGTAGGCATAGGCTATAAAACTTAAAAAGTTGAAGCCTGAGTAGGGTCATGATAAGCGGTGTTGTATAAGCCACAACTAGATTTCAGAGTCACTTGGACGTTAGGTAATTAAAAAAAAAAACTCAAAAATAAAGGTTTGTATGAGTAAAAATGTATCAATATCACGAAATATCGTAAAAAGCAACAAAAAAACCTTATACGGGTGAAAAGCAGTTACGTATTCTTGCAGCATCGGTGGTATGTAATATGAAAAAAATTAACATTTTAAAACCATTTTATTAAATTTATTTGAAAATCCAAAATAAAAAGGTGGTGGCAGTTTGATATAGCTTTCTTAAGTTTCCATTTTACATTAATTTTAGTATTTTTTCCTTCAATTTTCTGATAACATTCCTATGAAAAAAATCATGTTTATGAAAGACGGAATTTTCTCTGAATTGTACACGTTAGAATAGTTTATCATTTGTAATAAAGAAAAATAGTTGTAATTTTTTATAATGCTTCTAAATAGGATGATTTTGAAAACTTTACAATATGAATAAATTACTTAAGCTAAATGTTGTCTTTATTTTTGTTTTGCATGTTTTTTTCTTTTCATTTTTATTTCCTCTTATCGACATGTCCAATGAGTAATGTCGGATCTACAAAAACTTGCGATGTAAAAACATAACTGCCTAGGTATCTGTAATTTTATACAATGTCTAGTTTAAGTTCTGGATCACTTGATGTAGTCATTTAGATTACAAAAGGCTAAAAATTCTCATAGTTTTGTCAAATTTTAACTTTAAAAAAAAAATAGTTTTGTATTTTCTACAGTTGCGATTTTATTTATCGGACATATCGATTTATCATTTTATAGTCTTCTGGATGAAAAAAAAACAGCCATTTATAAAATTTTTAAAAAATACTAAAATACCTTCTGGTGGTGGAATGGGATTTATTATACATATCACGTGAATTCAATTTTCTGTGATATACTGGACAATTTAGCATTTGGTAAAAGTTTCCTTTTCATGCTTTTTGCTTCACTTGGTTATGGTGCTTTCACGATATGATTTCAACACATTTTAAAATATTATCATTTGGCCCATTGGAGGAGTACTTACAGGTATGTATATCAAAGAAATGTAAGTAATATTGTATATCACCAGTAAAGGAGAGGTAAATTGATGTACAGACTGGAAATATTTTTTACAAAATAAAAAAATTGTAGTGAAATCTCGGACTACAAACTTAAATTGTACCATAGCACTTGGTAACCCCAAATATAACATATTTCCATTTGAATTTACGTAAAATGGACTATGTAGTCATTTCCGAATTTTCATAAAATGACCTACTATATTTGAATGGATAAACGAATCATTGCAAGTAATAAAAATTGCAAAAACAGTCGATGCTCTTTATCCTTGCAAGAATAAATTTTCCAAAAGTACCTACTGTCAACAAAGTGATAAAAAAAACTGCTAAAATAAGTTGATGTGTGTCAAAACTTAAATTTTCTACGAAGTACAAATACTTGAAAGCGTCGGGAGTCAGGAGGTCAGGAGTCGGAATAATCAGCCGGTATGAATGAGGAGATGCATAAATGTGGGAAGAGGCAAAAAGCAGACGAAAACTTAGGAAAACTTGGCCTGATCAAGTATTTCGAATACTTTGTGGTCAGGACAGGAGTCGGAATAATCGGCAGGTACGTATGAGGAGATGCATGAATGTGGGAGAGGCGAAGATCGTTTACAAGACTTGGTGTGGTGTTTTTCTATTCTCTCTGTTAACCCTGCGGATAAGCGGGGTGATAGTTAGTTAGTTTTGTCTATATAGTATCACTCACACTCAAACAATTGAATAGTATATACAAGAATACACTACTTGAGAATACACTGCTGCTGGACATCATAAAATAAGACTGCAAACTCAGTGCTAATAGAGATTGGATGATCCTAAATAAAACCTAGGATCTAACGTAATTATAGATTTAGATAAGTAATCCATCATAAAGATAAGTAAAGAAGAAGAAAAAAATCCATATGAAGAAAGTGGAATAAGTTCTATATAATATCATCTGCCAAATGAAAGGATGATAGCAACAAATTACTTTATTTCAGGAGGCGCATTTCTCAAGTAGTCTCGTTGCCATATTATTTAATAATAACTAGGATCATTCCTTTTTAATATTATGTCAATATGACTACTTAATAAAGTTAAAGCGCTTCAAATGCATCTCCTTAAAATAGCAAACCGTCATCCATGCCCTTTTGCTAGGAAAATTTGTTATATATTTTGGTCTCAACACATTTTTTACAGATAGTATTTAAGTTTTTTTTTTACATATGCCATACAGGCGCTGTGGCATAGTTGGGTAGACGCTCGACTGCGAAACTGGCGTCGCGGGTTCGATTTCCGCAAATTGCAATGAATTCAAGAAATATTTCTTTTCAATCGGTCTGGGTGTTTTTGATGTATTTTTCACATTTACGTTCCCTATCCTTACTATCCTACCTGCAGACAGGCGTCTAAAATAGACGCTTTGCAAGTTATTCCTTAAAAATAATAAAAAATAAAAAATTCAGAGATTACAGTAATTTCATAAGAAAAAAAATATTGCTCAGTTAAATTTTCATTTTGGTTTTGGACATCATTAACCTAGACCCCGTGACTTGTTTCAATGTACCTTAACACATTGTTTGCAAAATACGTTTAAAAGCGTATTTTACATACTGTTTGTTGGTAGAGAGCGGGAGACGCTTTTAAGCGTTCTATTTGCTTACTTTTGGTAAGCTCCAAAAAACATTTTACAGATCAGGATTGGGTTTGCAATTACTTGTGATTAGTATACGACCCTAATTAGTATACTAATTAGGGTCGGGGTTGATAGTTGAAAACCACCTGACAACAATGTGTTAATATGGGACTATCGTAAAATGTAAGAATATAAGAAAAACTCACAATATACCTACTAAAAATGTTTACTAAAAACATTTTAAAAAATAAGTGTAACATGTTTTTTGAGAACTTTATATAAAATATTAGTAAAAAATTAAGATACATGCTAATTGTAACTACATTCATTACATGTGTTGCCTCGGTGCTCCCAACAAATTGGATCTCCATACTAAATTTTACAAATCGCTCACTCCTTTCAACGTCAGATATAAAAAATTGTCAATTTTCAGTTGTGCGTGTTTTCGGAATGCCCAAAAAATTTACTTTATCCCAGCAAAATTGGCATATTTTTAACTTAATATTTACCCGCTACAGGGCAGAAAGTGTTGTTTTTGCATTTTGAACAAAAGGTATTGTTTAATTTTATTTTTTAAATATCTTAAATATTTTTCAAATGGAGAAAAAACATTCGAGTTTTACCTAAAAAGATCTGTTGCACAGTAAAAAGTTCAACAAGTGGCTTGATATTTATTTTTAATACATTTGATCATATTTTTACGCTTAACGATTTTACTTTTAACGATCTGAAGAATAAAGTTTTTTGATTTATGACGTTCTTGAAAGGAGTGAGCGAAATGTCCGTAATCTAGGATTAATGTAGGTACCTGTTGTAAGTGCATACTTTGTTTATAACATCATATGAATTGTGAACAATATAATTACTAAGTTTTGTGTATGTTTTTTATTATTTCTAGATTATAGTAACGAAGAGTGGGGTTCCGATTATCCGCTAGGAGGGGTGACGAGACAGCATGTGCCAATGCCTACGTTATACAATACGGAAGGTAAGAAACTGAAGAAGAAACATTCTACCAACAGTCAGCCGATAAACATTGTATTAAGAATGTTGAAAAAGAATATGTACGAGACAAAATATTGGAACTATCTCCAAGATTTCTATTCTGCCATTCAGAACCTAAAGCACAGTTTCAACATGTAACTGGTAATTGGGAGATTCAATATTTATGTATTTATTTTAAAGTCAAACACAGGTTTTTTGAGTCTACTAAGTTGTATTTTACTAACAAAAACACATAAAAAATTAAGACAATTGTTTCGCCTAGTTATGGCATTTCAACGAACGACATTCGTTTGAAAATGCCATAACTAGGCGAAACAATTGTCTTAATTTTTTATGTGTTTTTGTTAATAAAATACAACTTAGTAGACTCAAAAAATCTGTGTTTGATTTAAAAATTAATACATAAATTAAAATGGAGTTCTACAAATTAAATGCCAAATCAATAAATAGATTCAATATTATAAGCACATAAAAACCTACTAGTGAAAAGCAGTACACAACGGAGTCCTGGTTCCAACCATAATGTAAGTGAAACATGGAGTTGGCAAAATAAGGATGAGAGTAGACTGAATGCAGTCAATATCTCTCAGAAAAATGTTAGACAAAATGATGTACGATAGATGTTCGAATAATGATATAAGGAAAGAATGTAAGACTGAGATAGGCATTATTGATTAAACTTTAAGAAACGTGTATTGAGATGATTCTGGCATGTGGAAGGAATGAGTAAATAAACAATGGTAATATAAATTTATGAGATGAATGTAGTTAGAAATAGAAGCAGAGGAAGACCGAGGAAATCTTAGCATGATCAAGTATTTTTAATATTTTAAGTGGTCAGGTCAGGAGTTGGAATAATCAGCGGATATGTATGACGAGATGCATGAATGTGGAAGAGGCGAAGACTGTTTGCAAAAATAGATTGGTGAGGCATTCTATTCTCTCTGTCTACGTGCGCGAAGTGGCATGATGGTTGGTTAGTTTCTTGATATTACTAGTATTTTCTAGTTCTTCTCCAAAATACTTGATATATTATTAACAAGACATACTTTATTGCATAAAAATACTATTTTGTTCTTTTTGTTCTCTTATCAATAAGTATTCAATACAATTTATCAATTTTTAATAAAACGAGCAAGATAATACCGAGAACAAACATATTCCAGGATGAAAAAAGTTTAATCTAGGCATTTTTTTTCTCACTATTTTTATTAATTTAAATGTAATTATTAGTTATCAATTGTATAGAACAGAAATGGCTAACCTATCGCACGCGAATGAAGAGAAAAAATAAAAGTGATCATACAAAAAATTCAAAAAAGTTTTAAAAAGAGTATATTAAAATTCTTGGCTTTTTACGGGACCTTGACTTCATATCAATTCTTTATTTTAGTGCTTTCACACAAACATCATGGTTAGATTAACGCAGAGAACATCATAGTCTAAGCTTAACTCGAAGGTGCACAGTTTACACCCGCGCTGTGCCAGGCGGGTTTCCCGCAAGGTATCGGACCCTCCCAAGTCCGCCTCCGTAGTGTAATGGTCAGCACGCTCGGCTACCGTTCTGGAGGTCCCGGGTTCGATTCCCAAGGGGGGTAAAATAAATATAAGTGATTTTTTCACTGTAATATTTATTCAATATTATTACCCTGGACTGGTACCTGAAGCGGAGGGCTGATCACCTTTCCTTCATGTGTAAACGATCAAGATAACACTGCGTTTATATGACGCAGTGCCCTATGCATCATTGGGGTGCGGATAAGGGTTTTATTATTTATTATATTAAAATTCAAAACTTATTTAAATAGCCACATGTATTTTATTCGTTTATCAATCACTCTTTTCTTCAATGAACTTTTTTTTTATTCGGTCTATTTTATTTTTTTTGCCGTTAATAAGTACTTAATAATTTTTTTCAATGTATTAATGCTTTGTTTATATTGAAAATCTGAAGTTACACAAACATGTGATGCATTTGTATTTCCATGGCATGTGGCATGTGACATTATTATATTGAAAATCAAATTTTTTTGGGACTCGGGCCAAAAAAGGTACTTCTAGGTACACACATTCATGATTATACCTAAAAGTACATTTGTTACTTTTAAATAAAGAGCGTAGTGTGTAAGAATGCATTTGACTTAATGCGTTTTGCTAGTATGCCCCCAATGTATATGTAGAATCCCACTTCAATAATGTACCATGTAATATAAAAGAGATAAGATAAAAATATTAATATAAATGAAAAATATTACACAAATAATAACACGCTAGTCAATTTGATTTATGGATATTGCATATAAAGGTGCAATTAAACAAACTTTGCTTATCTCTGTTATCTAAGTGTATAGGAAGTGTTATATGATACTGACGGTTGCTAGCCTAAGTGAAAAATGGCAACTTTTTCAAGATATTTAAGGTGCTATATCTTTAGAGATGAAAGCCAAAAATTTGTTTAGTATATTTACTAACTGATTAACCATCAGGCCGCTTCTCCATAAGGGTAGACAGAGAAAATAGAACGCCACACCAATCTGGCTTTGCAAACATTCTTTACTTCTTTGACATTTGAGCAACTGCCCATATATACCCGCCGATTATTCCGGCTCCTCACCCGAGCACTTTCAAGCATTTTAAATACTTGATCATACCAAGTTTTCCTCGACCTTCCTCTGGCCCTATTTCCAACTGCATTCACCTCACATATTTTTTTTACCATCTTTTCCTCACTCATTCATTCCACATGTACAAACCATCTCTTTTCCATCATATTTTTTTCTCAGCTTATTCCTTATTTCACCATTCGAACATCTATCATACTTTGTTTTACTGCAGATTCGTCTGAGTTATCGCACTTCGACTGCATTCAGTCTACTTTCACCCTTCTTTTGCCAACTCCATACTTCACTCCCATACATTAAGATTTGTACCGGGACTCCGTTGTGCACTGTCAGATTATGGTACTTTCCGCTGTAAGGCTTTTATTTGATGCTACTAAACAGTGCACCATTTACTCTTATTTCTCTCTGTTCACTCGGTCGAGTGAACGCTGGGAATATTTACCCATCGAGATGTTCTCATTGTACTTATCCCACACTTCAATATTGCGCATCACTAATGAAACATTTCATGATATGCAGTAAAACCTCTTATTACGAGTATAATTCATTCTGAAAACTTACTCGTTTTGCGAATCATTTTTTGTTTTGATTCCCGGCTCACAAGTTAATGATTAAGATTTTACATTAAGATTTCCAGGAGTGATCAGGTCTTTAAGAACAGTGTCCGTCGATGGTTGCTTAACATTGGAAGGGACAAGGTAGAAAGTGAATTGATTAAAGTCCAGGTGTAATTATCACATTGAAAAACCTTAAACTATAAATTATTTTTGTATCTCCTGTATGCTATGTTTATAATCTAATCATTAAAAAAAAAATGATTAAAAATTAAAAAAATATATATACATAAATTTTGTATTACCATGTTAGTATTTGGCTCAACACAGGCCGTAATACGTATAATAAATGTGTATATGAAATGAACTAACAAATAAATAAAATAAAATAATAAATAAAAAAAAAAAAATAAAATGTAGTGAAAGAGGTACTTGCCCTTTCTTGTAACTCATGCGAAATGTTGCTGGTTAAGGGAGCAACTTTTTCACATTTTTTTGCTTGCTATGCGAATCACTTGTTATGAGAGGTTCCACTGTACTGTTCTACAGCAATTTTATGTCCGTGTCTCCTTATAATTTGAGACTTTAACCAATTTCTGTACTGTGAAGGATTTATATACATTCCCTCTGGATTTATTTCAGGTTCAAGATCGAAAAAGCCAAGCATTATAGAGCTGGTGCTTTACAATATTGCCTCCATGCTAAGCGGAGTAGCGGCTGGATACGATGTCCGGGATTCCAACGTTAGTCCCCTTCATCCGAGATTGCAACCTTATAGGTATGTTTAATTACAAAAAACAAAAAATACGTGACATAATATATTTTAAGAAATAGTGGTATTTACCAAGTAAAATTTTGAATAAATCATAGGTATGTTTGATTACAAAAAACTTTATTTTAAGAGCTAAAAACCATTTACATTTTAAATAACACATTTTGGTGTTTTGGAGAAAAAAATTGTTTATGGTCTGATCTAAATTAATTTACTTGAAATCATAGAAAAAATAGATCGCCCTGTAACTTATTTAATGTACATTAAACCCCCATATAACGTTGAGTTAAGTAACGCTTTATCGGAGGAAATATTTTAGAGGATAAATGTTTTTAAATTCTATTTTAGTTTGATAATGACTCCTTTCAGCCATTTCCGCTGGTCAAAATGTAAAAATTCAATTTAAAATATAAACCCCTTATAACATTCCCTGCGATAATGCGGTACCTATCTCAACGTCCGCCTCCGTAGTGTAATGGTCAGCACGCTCGGCTACCGCTCTGGAAGTCCTGGGTTCGATTCCTGGGGGGGGTCAAATAAATTGAAGTGATTTTTCACTCTAATATTTATTCAATACTACCCTGGACTGGTACCTGAAGCGGAGGGCTGATCACCTTTCCTCATGTATTTACGATCAAATTAACACTGCGTTTATATGATGCAGTGCCCTATGCACCATTGGGGTTCGGATAAGGGTTTGAATATGTCAACGTTATAGGGGGGTTTACTGGATTAATCTGTGTGGTTTTCATGATAATGATTAACTAAATAGTATTGCATACTTAACTCATTTTTTTAAAATTATTTTTCACTCTTTCTTTTGAAAATCCTACCAATGCACATGTATACAAGAAGTTTAATATGTAATTTAATGGAGAATCCCAATTATATTATGTTATTCATGAATATGGACAATTTGTCGACAGAGCTGAATCCCAAACAGACTCCCAGTATCCGGGTTCAGAAGGCAGCCCTCACTTTGGGACTGACTATGAGTTCCATACGGCGAGCGGTTATGCGCACAACACCTACCACGGGCCCGCTAAACACTACAGGCCATTGCTCAACACCATCACCTCAAACCAGGTGAGAATACGTACCTTCTTCATTTTATCATCTAACTTCTTCTAAAAGTCTTCAAATGAAAGAATGTAATTTACCTTTAACCCTACCAAAATTAGTTCCTGTGCAATTCAAGAAGTAATGTAAGGTAAAAATCTTTCTTTTATTTGGTTTACTCTAGTTCAGGGGTTCCCAAAGTGTGCGCCACGGCGCCCTGGTGCTCCGTAGTAAGTCAAGAGGGGCGCCGTGAGTCGATCCTCTTATCATTATCCGAAACCACAAATATTCTCGGGTACCTATAAAACAACAATTTATTTTTTGAGAGCTAGCATCTTTCTACCCAACTACTATTATTGTAGGTACCTACCTATTTCTTTCGACTATAATATATGTATCATATATACACACATATCTTTCATATAGTCACATTGTCTTTTCTAAATAGCTTACTAAAGTGCGCCGCGGGCTGAAAAAGATTGGAAACCCCTGCTCTAGTTTATATAATATATTGAACCTTTCTAGCAGACGATCATACAGGTCTTTTTTTTTTAATATTTCATACTCAGAAGAAAGTTGGTACATACAGATATCTACAATAAGATATATAATTTACAACATTTTGAGTGTGTCCAAATGTGTGGACCTCACATACTAATATAAGAGTTTCTGCTTAATAAAAAACTTCTTTACATATCACCAATAGATGTCTCTAGTGAAGTTCTAGTGATTCAAGAACAAGGTTTCTAAATTGGTTCATATATAAAGAACTTCCAAGAATTTGAGTAGTGTGGTTGTCAATAATGGTTAGAATTGGTGAATGTTACACGTGTGTAAAGTGATCACTTAAACCAGCCGATGACGGTCGTCAGCCCCGTAAATGCCCAGACTTCCATATTCTTCTTCATCTTTGATGAGATGTCAAAAAATAATAAGATATATAATAATGATAAAATTCTGTATTTTCCAATTTTCGTCCGCCTCTGTAGGGTAATGGTCAGCACGCTCGACTACCATTCTGGAGGTTCCGGGTTCGATTCCCAGGGGGGTTAAATAAATATAAGTGATTTTTTTTTTTTCACTAAAATATTTATTCGATATTACCCTGGACTGGTACCTGAAGCGGAGGGCTGATCACCTTTCCTTCGTGTGTAAAACGATCAAGATAACACTGCGTTTATATGATGCAGTACCCTATGCACCATTGGGGTGCGGATAAGGGTTTTATTATTATTATTATTTTCCAAGTAGATATTTTGCCAGAGAAAATTTCTAACATCAGTTGGATATTTAATTATTCATATTTAGGTAAGTGGGTATTGCAAATTATAATAAAAAAGTTTTGGAGGCACAAATATCATTTATTTAAATATATAAATATTCGTACATCTGTATATTATTTAATTTGTCACAAAAATGCTCTCGGTGAAGAATGGTGTAATGGCAAATGATGATTTGTTTGAAAAAGACATTCTGGGATTTCGGGAAATCTTTGCTTGACAAATCTGAAAGTTGCATATTTTGGTAATATTTTTTTCCGTTGGATTTCAGGTGACAGTATCGCAAGAAGAGCAGAAACCCATTTCCAGGTTCAGCGACTCCCCGCAGCACTACTCCAACATGTCCCCCCTCCCCCAGCACCCGCACCCCGCCTCCAGCTCCAGCGGCTTCCCCGCCGCCACCCTGTCCAGCACCAGCGGGCTCGGCTCCAACTACACCAACACATCCAGCCACAGCACCACGCAGCCCCCCACCCCCAGCCCCCGCAGGAAGTCCAGCGCCACCTCCGCCGAAGGAGACCCGTACCTCAACTACCGAGAGAACTTCAACGCGGCGGAGCGCGTGCCCGGCGTCTACCACCCGCCCCACATGCTGTACGCGGAGCCCGACGGCCCGCAGTACATCGGCCACTTCGCCTCGCGGGGGGATCCCTACCGGAACGATCAGCACCCGTACGCCTACGAACGGAACAACGAATATGTCTCCAAACACAGAAACCAGGAAACTTACCCTTTCGTCGTTTACAACGATTACCAGAGCCCGCCGCACGGGTACGACGCCTACCATCAGGAATATACTCACGATTACGTCCATCCGTACGAGAGTCCGGCCGCAACGCGGAACAATCGACCGCCCGTAAGATTACCCTACAATACTCACAGGAGAACGGGTTCCAACGCTTCGGACGCGTCCGGCGCCAACACTTCGGGTTCTAACGCCAACCACGGCTTCCGGACCGACGGGGAGGAGGCGCTGTACTCCAACCAGTACCGGCGCGGCCGGAGCGGAGACCGCTACCAGAAGCCGCCCGAGTACGAGGAGAGGAAGCAGTCCGCGGAGCCGGGGGGCTGGAAGGCGAGCGAGTACCCTCGGGAGGGCGACGGCGGCCAGGAACGGCCCGACACCCTGGGGCTAGAGCTGGGCCAGGGCAAGCTGCGCTCCAGCCTGAAGAAGCGCGGGCGCAAGGGCGGCGGCTCGGGGGGCGGCACCCCCACCAACCCGACGCCGCCCGACTCGCTGACCAGCGAGGACAGCTCCTACGTGTCGGCCAAGGACTCGAGCGGCTCGGGGTCGCGGGTGCGCTTCAGTCCCGAGACACTGGTGGACCCCCCTCCCCCGTACGAGCGCCGCCCCTCCCGGAACTCGTAGCGGCGCCGCAACCTCTTCCAATATTACCTCGTGTGATCGTACCGCGGCTCGCTTTTACGCCCATCCCTAGTTCGTACTTTTTGTAGTGTGGAGAGTTTATTTTATTCGAGCGTAAAAGGGGCTTAATTCCATTGTTAAAAGCAGGGCCTTACCACTTTGGCGCCATCGTGTCATCCAGTGATGCAATTGCGTTACCGAGTAACGCACAATGCGTATATAGCGCTTACGGAAATAATCATTATCCGATTGGAGATTTTCTCTTTAAACTACGCTTGCGCTTTGGTGTAACTTTGAACATGCGCTCGTGACTGCAAAAGGAATATACGTGTAATTGTTGAATGAGCTATCTGTACAGCGATGAATAAATGAAAAGAATAATAGAGGCAGTAAATTGGAGAGGTTTGAATGACATTGCCTTTTGTATTAGACGCAAATTGATGCTTATTTACGAACAATACTTTATCTAAAGAAACACCAGATTTATATTATGATATAATAACAATAAAATCATCTATAATAAAAATTAATCATTACAAAAAAAATCATAATGATTAATTATAAGTGCAGATAATTAATGTATATATGTACCTATGAATTTGCCTTTAAACTGCGCGAAGTACATAGTACTTACATAAATTCAAAAGGCACTTGTTAACTGAATGTCACAGGTGTTTTAACAATCAAAGTGTACTTATCCAATAAAGTATCGTCTTTTCAATTCATGTACCGATAAACCAAACATAATGTTTCAAATCGAATAGCGGCAATAACATAGAGTACACCTGTCATCATTTGTAATCCAATTTGGGCGACCAAAGTGGAAATTTCAAATGTTAATCAACTATTGATTTATTTATTTAAAATTTTCTTACCTAAATTCAATCAATGCAAATTAAAATTTAATTCTGTCACAAGGTATATTTGTGCTGTTTTTAAATGACTACTACTACTGACTCTTATCCGCATCCAAAAATAATGCATAAAGCGATGCATTAAATTGACGCAAAGTAATTTGATGTTTCAAAGTCCTGCATTTCGATACAAATAAATCAATTTAGTTTACATAAAAAATGAAACCCAATAAACAATATTTGTTAATTGATTCAGCAGTCACTTTGTGGTAATATCTATAGATTTATAATTTAAATTTTACTCGGTAAATACCACAATTTCTTCAAATCTATTGTGAAATGTGTTTCGATGCATTCTGCATCATTATCAAATACCATATTTAATAATGATGCGGAAAGCATCGAAATACGTGACACAATGTATTTTAAGAAATAGTGGTATTTACCAAGTAAAATTTAATTAAAATAATCAATATTTGATCGAGATAAGAAAAATGAATCTCTAAAGTGACAGAATAAAAATTATTTATCATTATTACAATATATTTATTCATTCACAGTGCGTATGGAAAGTTACGCATAGTTCTCGGTGTTTCTTTGATAAACGTATTGTACAAATATATTATAGGAATCATTAAAAAAATAAACTAACATAGATTTATTTCAGTGGATAGGGAACATTAGGTACAACATACTCTTTAGTCCCAGTTAGGTTTAGTTTTGTTTTGGAAAGTTTTAAGTATTTATACACATGTATATACAAATAGACGGTAGATTAGTAAAAATACAGTCGCTAAATTCTAAATAATTCTGCGTGAATTTCAACTGACTTACACACAAAGAAGATTCATTCCACGTACCTTTAAGCGCATTCAGTATTAAACATTTACCTGGAAAAAAGATGCATGTATTATTTTCCATATCAATCTTACTCTCTTTTGGCAAAAATATATATTGTATTTGAAATCGCCAAATAATTAGCCAAGCGTTTTTATTATACGAATTAGTTTAATTTTGTTTTTAAACATCAAATTTTTATCTCTTTCGTGGGATTGTGTTCCCTGGGCTGGGATTACATATGAAAATTAAGGATTTAACTACATAGTATAGATAGCTTTAACATTACTTTTGGACCTGTATTTTTAATGACTTTTGGTATTTTAAAACCGGTATTGACAAAAAATTTATGATACCGAAAAGAAAATTGGTGAATATTTGTTTTTTTTATCAAATACAGATAATATAATAATAATAATAATAATAAAACCCTTATCCGCACCCCAATGGTGCATAGGGCACTGCGTTATATAAACGCAGTGTTATCTTGATCGTTTACACATGAAGGAAAGGTGATCAGTCCTCCGCTTCAGGTACCAGTCCAGGGTAATATTGAATAAATATGACAGTGAAACAATCACTTATATTTATTTTACCCCCCTTGGGAATCGAACCCGGGACCTCCAGAACGGTAGCCGAGCGTGCTGGCCATTACACTACGGAGGCGGACGGAATAATATACAAGTTAAAATCTACATGACATAGTTACATACTTGGAATCCCAGCTCTAGATAGGAAAAAGAAAGTCAAGTGTTTTAATGCAGTTTCTATTGATTCTATAGTCTTCTTGTAACTTACCTTGAATAAAATCATTCTAAAATTTACATAAAACACTCATAATTATTATTTCACACTTGTACTAATAACCCAAAGTGTTTGGTTAAATGCTACGTGTGATTACTTTAAATTCACATAACTGGGAGTCACTTATACGATTCATGTCCGGTTTGGTTCTCCTTGACTCCTGGCTGGACAATCCGGATTCTAACGTCGAAAGCGTGTTGCGAAAAGTGACCCATTTATGTTTGAAAATCTGTGAATATGCTCTCAAAAGCATTCTCGTTTAAGATGTAAAACTTTTTCCTTTGTAACAATTTGCTGAAAACAAAGTTTCGACACATTCAAATACATTTTCTTGCCATGGCAGGGAATAATACGTTGATCTCTAAAAACAGCTGCTTAGGCTAAAAAATTCCAGACAGAATTGGTTGTGCAAGTTTCACAATGCCGGAACTCACTTTTCGAGAGTTTTTGTTGCTTGGGATGAGCAGACTTCTGCTTTGTACATATGATTTGTCGAATGATTTCTTTTTTAAAGAATTAAGAATACAAGATTAGACATTTAGTATGGATCCTCCAATCTTTCACAAACATTCCATTGTGCCTCAAGACCATATACATAATTATTATTCCACATTGTAAACAGTATTTTAGTTTAATCTATTGTGTATATAGTTACTATGCCATAGATATTTTATGATTATTTAAATAAAATATAAATAGTCTTAATATTAGCCAATGTACTTAAATATTCAAGCGTATTATTTTTAATAATTATAATAATTGATTAAGAAGATAGAATATAGGTTTGACTGGACTCATCAAATATAAGAATTATAACAATTAGCTTTTTTATACTACGTATAATGATAATATAAAATGTAAGATATAGTGAAATATCTTATATGGAGATATTAGCGGTTTATTTATATGGAAGGAAGATGAATGCATTTCAAAAACCCTGTTTAAATAAAGCTGGTTATTTAATACGTACATAAATATAATATTCAACAAATCAATCCAAAAATATATATATACTAAAATGCAACTAAATTAGTCCGAGGTCATTTCTGAATTTTAGATGATTTATATGTCAATATTAGTAAAGTTCCAAGTACTTTTGATATTATTTCAGCCATGCTATTTCTTTGTTACAACTTGAAAAAAGAATTGAAATCATTGTTAACCTACCCCTCCCGGTGATATGTATTTACTACAACTCGACTTTTCAAATGTGAATATCTATATAAAATATTATAGAAACGGGCTCCGAATTTTTGTATTCCTCTGTAATATTACCATGTATTACATGAAAGTATTATAATATAAAGTTATTCATTTGCAGCGACGGAAATAATTTGTGAAAAAATCGGGAATAAAATCACCAATACACAAACGTTTCTCGTTGTTTGAGGGCGTGCCGTTGCTTTGTGTATACGCGCATGTCGTTGCAAGTTTAGTAGTGCGCAGACTGTCGTGTCGCTACGCTAGCTATTGTGACTATTATCTTTTTTCACATTTTCAGATAATTAATAGAGCTAACATTATAAAATTGTTACATTTTAACTTTAACTATGGTCAGTAAAAGCAAGATTTAGAAATATTCACATTTTTCCCGTTTTCAAACCACCTTTTCATATGGTGTACAAAATACGTATCACCGGAGGGTTAATAGTTATACAACAGTAATCACATTTAAATTACCTACATAAACCAAAAAGAAAAAAACTTTTTATGTTGTGAACCCTATATAAATATGTACATTATTTTAAATTTTAACTTTATACTGCAGAATTATCTATAAACAGAGCTATTTATTGACTTGGCGTTTAATTTGTAGAACTCCATTTTAATTTATGTATTAATTTTAAATCAAACACAGAGTTTTTGAGTCTACTAAGTTGTATTTTATTAACAAAATTCGTTTGATAATGCCCTAACAAGGCGAAACAATTGTCACAATATAATTTTTTATGTGTTTTTTGTTAATAAAATACAACTTAGTAGACTCAAAAAATCTGTGTTTGATTTAAAATTAATACATAAATATAAACAGAGCATTAAAAAAATATTTATCTATTATTTTGAATTGGATTTTATAAACCTACATTTGAAGAACTAGTCTGAATGAAAAAGATTTTTGGAATTTATCGCTAAATAAAATCATCAATAGGCATTTTTTACCTGGCTACCTTGTGTGTTTAATAAAATTACTATTTTTTATAATATGAAAATTTCAGAGTCCGCATCAGTTTATTAAAATCGAGACAAGTCCACAAATTAACATAAACATTGTGTCCGTGTTGATTGCGAGGCAAAAATAAATATTTATTTGCTTAAATAAGAGGGGTGTGTTTGAAACATTTTTAATAAATGCAGTGTAACCAGATAAGAAGCATTTCAACGCTGTATTTTTATACATATTTCATTTACCATAAACTCTTAACTTACAAATGATGTATTTATAAAATTAGATGATTGCCAATCAAATTTCATCAAAGTACTATTAAAAAAACCTAATCTTTTTTATTTTCAAAGTTATTGATATTGTTGATGTGAATAATGTTGAAAAATTTTATTAAGGTTTTTTAGGAGCAACATGTTGATGAAATATGGTTTGCAGAAATCAAATTATTTGGTTTTTTTTTTAACCCAATTTAGTAAATATATCATCATATCAAGGGCTTGTGGTAAAGTCCCTACTATATTTAGCTTCTCCTTAAAATGTGTAAGAGTTTTTACAGTGCTATTATAAAACCTAGTAGATATTTGTAAAATTTACAAAGCGAGCAAAAACCCTTCTTTGAAATGGCAACACGCGTCCCTTAACATTATTGAAAACTGTTACTGTTTCAATTGTCAATCAGTTTTTCTTTAACTTGTACCAATATTATCATAATTTGGTATGAAAATTTCATTTATATCTTTTTTATTATTATAATCAAGATAATGTAAAAAAATATATATTATTTATAAAAAATATGTCAGTTACCCATTCGTCACATCTCTAGTTTTAGTAATTTTTCAACAACCAGTGTTGCCAAAATGAATGGGTGTTTTATTTTTAAAAACATTTGCGAAGTTGGTATTACTGAATCTGGATATAAATTTCAAGAAACTAAGAATTTCGAAGAACTCCACAAAACTCCATCCACTACCAGTCCTGTTTTTTTTCTTTTTTAAAAATAAATTAAACAGCCCTTGAATTATAAGCGCGAATGCAACATTGTTATCACACATACTTTTTTCCGGACTAAATTAGCTTTGACAATAAGGTTCATCCATACTGCCTGATATGTTAGAACACTTTCTTAACTGTCACATCCTTTGTTTTGTAATGTGTGATAGGATATTTCAAATTTACAAATCTCGGCAACAATCCACAATTGCCCTGTTAAGTGATATGGAAAATTCATAATGCGAAGCTTTCCATTTGTGTCACATTACCAGGTATTCATTATATACACCAGTGGTCAAACACTACACCTATGAAACAAATTCACAATATTTATCCGTAAATATGGTATATAAATTGTTGACATCTGAACTGATCGCCTCGTTTATAGAGAAATTGTAAACAAATCACCACATATCATCAACAAATTGTAACATAATGGAGTCTTTTGCTATTGAAAATTTGTAAAATGTGTAACACTTCTTTACTGGTATTTTCCCAATAACCCGTTCTACCATGAAGTAAAAAGGCATTTATTTAAAAAATAAAATGTGAAATGGTATGCAATTCTATATTAAAATTGTATATTCATATTTTTTACTTCATTGTTACAAAGTTTTAGTTTATTATGATGTTCTCTATACACTATATGCACTTGATAGTAAGAAATTTCTAGTATTCCCGCAGAGATTCAGGTTCATAAAAGGATTTTTTCCTTGTAAATTTAATAAATTTTATTAAATATGAGAAAAATTTTAGCTAATGTGTGCCAAGAGATTTTTCACAATGTCTTTTTTTCACACCCTTCACATCAAGTGATTGACAACTTTTAAAGTTTTATTTTGACTTTAATTTGAAATTTTTTTAGTTTTCAAATATTTCAAATAAATTCAGTATGTACACGGTAAACAATTGTACATCCAAAATGTCAAATGCTTAGGAGAGAGAAATTAATGTTTTTAAAAAAAATATTTGTCTGATAACACAATTGTTATTTATGTTAACTTCCTAAAAAGCGAAAGCGAAAGCGAAAAAAAAAAACAAAACAAATCTTATTTGTCTGTCTTCAACATTTTACATTTCAGATTTACAATTAGCTACCTCATACTTACAGAATTTGGACTGCCTGAGAAGACTTTTTTTTGAATTTTAAAAAAAAATTAAAAAATGTTTAAATCAGAAACAAAAAAGATATTAAAGAATACAGAAATAGACACAAAGAATAATGAATCAAAATATGCACGCATAAAATTTGAAAACTCTTGAGCTTTTTAATCAATAGATTAAAAACATCACAATCACTTTGGGATTTAAACCTGGATAATATGTAGTCAGTTTTCTATCCATCTTTAAAAAATATTACTTTCTTGTTTTTTACGTAATTATCTGGAATTTATCAGAGGAGGTGTGTACTGTCTTGAGTGTATTTGTTTACACAAAAATTAGTATCCCTTTTAAAATGATGTCAGTTATTTGCCGGATGGGTCGATGCTTTATTACAAAGTACGTTGACTGGTTCTGCGCATGTTTTATAAAAACTTTAGATAAATGATTGACCCCGTGTACTTTTTTTAATCCTTATTAGTTGGACCTCTGGCCTTCAAGTAATAAAATTTTCAAGCATTTCAAATAACCCTAGTTTAAACCATGTTTAAAAATCAGAATACAGTTCATTGATATGTTTGATTTATTGTAGAAAAATATTTTACATACTTATTCGATTTTAAAAGTTGCAAGTCACAAAATACCAATCCAATACTGGTTCACACATCTCACTTGGAAAATGTCCAACTCTATTTGTTTATCACTAACGCTTCCACAAATCCTAAAATACCGAATTGTACACATTTTAAATTATTTTATTGATGAATTAATTATAATATATATTTATTTTGGAAAATTCTCCCAAAAATCTACAGTATTAATCAATTGTATCGAATACAATTGGATAAAAAATATGTAATACATAAATGGCAAAAAAATCATGGTATTAATAGCAGAAAATGAATAAAACGATTCATTTATATTCTGTGTACCGACGCAATATAATATTTTTGTAATATACTCTCCAACAATTTATGTAGTCTTATTTGCAATTCTAAACTCTATTACTCTTTGGTACGTCTACAGGGCTCTCATAAAATGTCAGTGTTCAATCGATATCTAACTTTACTAAATAATTCTCGATTCAAGGTAACGAATGGTAAACATTACAGAGTATAAAAATATGACGATTATAATTTTCGTAAAAATGTGCAAATTGTCACGTTAATTCCTACTAAGCGCTTTACAGTAATGGCGGGAGATGTCTATATGCAGGTGCAAAGTTTGCTAATGTCAATATGTAAGGAAAAAAAACCAGTTTGACAAAAACCGGTCGCCTCAAATAGCATCCGAAAATGTTTTATTTAACTGATTAACATAACTCTCAAGGTTTGTGTTGAAATTTGAATAAAACTAATAAACAAATATCACCTTACTGATTTTTCACGTAATACTGGCAAGCCTACATGAGATTTTTTTCGTGAATGGAGATTATGAATTTTAATTTTATAAATGTTTTAGCTCAAAGGTGAAAGTTGCTCTGTAGCTTGTTTGCAAATGTATTCCGAGAACTGCTACAGTCTTAAGATGATGACAAAAATTTGTTGTACCGATGTACTCAATCGGCCTTTGAACATAGTGGACTTACTTGTACAGTATTCAAATAAAAAATAGCAGTACAAACATGGTTATTTTACATACTATGGTTTGCATTTCATTATCGTTCTTAGGTTAACATGCAATTATTATTATTGTAAAAGTGAAAAAATATGTATTATTTTTATGTATGTTAAATGTATTGTGAATAATTTCATTCCATTAAAAACTAGCTATACTTATTTATACTTAATTCTCAGTTCTCCAATTATTTCGATTGTAAAATGTGTCAAAAAAGATCAAACCATTCCTCAGTTGAACAGATTCCTAATGGTTACTCGATATAACTTACCTCTGCTTATTTTGTAATTTAAATATTCGTAAAACATTTAAAAACCCGCGATTATAAGGAAAAATCTACAAATAAATAGTAGAGTAATCATTTCTAGTTTGAATAGTTACTCATTTTGGTTCTGTTCAGAAATGTACATTAAAAAATATTCTTAAATCGACACACTAAATATTACGACAGAATAAAAGTTTTGTATGTTTGATATTTTTATATTAAAAATATAGCTTTCGGTTGGGTTAAAATGTACACTTAAAAGTAGATTGTTTTATAAATAGGTAATTATTTTGGAATGTGTTCAAACTCTGTTGTCTTTGAGACGAAGGACATTCGGTCCGGAGGCCTCACAAAGCACCACTAATTGTGTTTCCCTCTGGTCATCTAGAACAGTGCTCCGCGACCTCTCGTCTTCCACGCCGCAAGCTCTTTTTTCTTTGACGCGAGAAACGTGCCGCGGCACACCTGGCGCGGTCCCGGCAGACGCGGCGGTTGCGCCGCACTGATCTAGAGCGCCGGAATACTCGTACAAGGTATATCTAGCTACGCGTATCACTTGTGTTAAGTCTAAGTCTACCAAAATGGCTCGACATCTCCTGGGTCGGGAGGTAGATTGCGCAATGAACTGTGAAACCATCCATCCTCTAGTCCCCTAATTAGTGATTAGCCTGGCACGGTGCCGAGCACCGGAAGGCGAGGCGTATTTACGTTAGTTTGCACCGTCGATGTACCGTTCCGGATATTATTAGGTTTACTGAATGGGTTGTGTGTTAGTGGAACAGCTGGCGATGTTTACATGCTTGTAGTACTACACAAAGGAGTATGTACACATTGCGCAATCTACTTAAATCTAGTAGCGATTAAGAAGAGTGCCAAGAAGTGTGACGAGATGAACGAAGATTCTTGTAAATTTTGACAAATAACATATTAATAAACTAGTGTAAGCTTTTTACTTGTGTTTTCATTTGCGGAACCCTCTCTACATCGGACCGACGCTACAGGCACGCGATATTATATCATACGGGTTATATCCACTGAATGGCATATTACTACATATATATTTATATGTACAAAAAAATAAAGACTAAAATATAAGAATTAAAAAGCAACTGTCAAACTTTTATTAAAAGAATAGAAAAATACATTAAGTGTACACAGAATAAAATGCATGATAATATAAGATATACGGCGGAGCCGACTGCAAAATAAACAAGAAACTAGTTAATGTAAAGTAACAGTTAGGGGTGGGAGTCCGTAATAAGGCAGCGACTCCGCGATAAGTAATACATTAAGTGAGATAATGATACATAAATCATATGCGGAAACAGTAATGACAATACATAGTATAAATAGGTAAGTCTTCTAAAAGCATTCACTCCGATCCTTCTCTCCATACCGATATGTCCACGAGACATAGCCTTATAAAAATATTCATTTCTTTATACTCCTCGAATTCTAAATTTTGTCATATAAAAATATGTTCAATGCAAATGGAATGAAAAATAGCCAAGAAATATTTAGGGAGACTTGAAAGCAATCACACGAGGACCTCGCTAAATATGTCCTAACTTACTGCGGCCGGCCCCTGCGGAGCGCTACTTTCTCTTCTGCGTCTTGAAGCTGACGGAGAGCACCTGGCCGTTGAGGGTGTAGCCGTTGAGCGCCTGGATGGCAGCCGCCGCCTCCTCGTACTCGCGCATGTTCACGAAGGCGAAGCCCTTGTTCTTCTTGGTCTCCGTGTCCTTGATGACCTTGATGGAGTCGATGGCGCCGTAGGGCCCGAACAGCTGCCACAGCGTGAGCTCCTCCGTGTCCTCGCCCACGTTGTACACGTACACCGTGGTCTGCGGCAGCAGCGGCGGCGCTAGCGGCGGCGCCAGCAGCGCCTGGTGGCCCGGCGCCGCCATGGGGTTGTAGCGCTGCTGGCCCTTGTTGAGCAGCGGCAGCGCCTTGCCGGGCGACGGCAGCAGCGGCGTCACCAGCCCGCGCAGCCCCGCGTAGCTGCCGTTGTAGGCCGCGCCCTCGAACAGGCTGGCGGCCGGGCTCATGCCGCTCGGGGCGCGCGCGCGCGGACTCGCCTTGTGCGCGCTGCTCGTCGGCTTGTTGGCGAACTTCACGTTCATGGGGCCCGTGCCGCTCTCGGGGCAGTAGCCGTTCAGTCGCTTGATGGCCTCCTCGGCCTGCGAGCGCGCCTCGTAGCACACGAACGCGATGCCCTGCGACACGCGACTGTTGGTGATGGTGCCGAACGGCAGGAACAGCCCGTTGAGCGCCTCCACCGTCATGTCCGGCGGCAGGTTGCTGATGTACAGGTTCGACTCCGTGTCCGTTTTCATCGCCGATTTGCTCTCCGGATTCAACAGCGCGAAGGATACTTTCAACGTTTTACCCTGAATCATCAACCCGTTGAACGAAGCACGCGCCTTTTCCGCGTCGCGAGGGCTGGAGTATTCGACGAATCCGTAACCTCTGTTCGCGATGAGTTTACAACTGTCTATTTTTCCGAATGCCGAGAACAGCGAGTACATCATATCTCGATTCATCATCTCAGGAATATAGTTTACCATGAGCTTTGTGGATGACACATTCCCATCGCCGCCGCCGCCGCCGCCATTCTCCATTTTCATATTGTTCATTCTAATAAAAGTCAAAATTCAAAAACCGAATACGGGATTAATGACGGGAAAACCACATGAATATAATAACAATAATATAAATTCCGTCCTTTGATGGTAACTAATAATAAAATTAATGAATCGCGAGCAAGTCACACGCTGACGCCGGTCGGCGAGTTGTTTTCACAGTGTTGCCAACATAACATTTACCGTTTCTTTGTTCGATGACAGATATTTTTTCAACTTTTGAATCACACGGGTCAAGTTTATTTACATTCATTCGTAGGTAGGTGCGGGTAAAAATTCCGATTGAGTAAGAACCTCATGTTTGGTTCAAAGATTATATGGTTTGGCCCATCACGTATAAATAAATGTTTATGTACTCAGCAAATAAATAAATGATGTAATTTTGGAGAATGAGTTGGGTAAGCACGACTCCTGACCCAACGTCGCGAATTTAGTTTCAGCAAATGAAAGAGAGAAAAAAATCAAATTGTTATTGGAGTAATTATTGCGTTTTTTTCTTACTATCTATTATCCAAAAGCATTTTAAGTTTTTTTTTTTATTAAAACAGCGGTACAATCTTACAAAAAAATGTACAGAAAGTTTTAACAAAAACTAAGTATCTGTATAAATTAAAAGAAGGAAATAAAAGACAATTTTTTTTTAACGATGCTGTTGCAAAATAAAATTGTATAAGATAATAAAAAAATGGTATTCTACTTGTTTAAAGCCAATTTAAGGTTTTGATGGAATTAAAACATTTTATTTTGAGGTTAAACAAATACTTGCAAATGCAACTAAATGCATTCTGTTTTGCACATTATTATTACCAAAAGAAAATTATAATAAAATATTTACAACAACATAATTCACTTTTCACACAGAAAAGTGTTTACAAGGAAAATAACTTTAAAATCTTTTGTAGACCTGCAAAAATATTCAAGTCATTTTAATATTAAAATCATGTTGAATTGTGGTCCCATGGTTAGTGTCTCGAACTCTTGAGCCAGAGTTTTTCGGTTCGAACCCACTCTACCACAATTTGATACCTATTTCAAATAATGAGCCACTTAGGTCACAGAAATGGTATAAAATTGATTTGTTATTGTAAATCATAAATTGAAAAAACACATTTTTATATTTTTATAAAATACAAGAGAATAAAAAGTACTGATTTTTGTAAAATAGAAAAAAATATATGTAAATGTACCAATATAAATTATACATATTTATAAATGAAAACACTTTTTTTTTGTAAACTACATTAAGATCCGAAGACGGAAGCTTAGCTTCCGAAACTAGTAGTCATAAATAAACTCAACGGGTAAAAAAAGTGTTTTTTTAAATAATTAACATGTCTTACCACAAAGTTATGCTGAAAAAATAAATAAAATATACTTATATTTTTTGAAAAATTTCGAAAACAAAGCAAAAAGCAATATTTTTTGCAAATCAGAAAATAAAAACTATCATTTTACAGTCTGTTCACGGTTACTTAACCTGTAGTTTTTTTTTTTAATTACATAAATAAAAGTAAAAAACTATAAAGTAAAATAAGTAAAAAAAATAAATAAATAAAATAACTAGAAATAAAATAACTGTGAACAAACTGTATCTACCACGGTTTCTATTCGCATTAAAGATCTATGGATTTCATCAAGTCTTTGATCGTATCCATAAACAATAAAGGGATTTGTGTATCATCAACGATTTTGTCTTTGCAATTTGTTACGTCAGTTTGTCATCTGAGCTAACCTAGAAATGGTGGATCGTATTATTTATATTTAATAATATAATAATTGAATTATTAATGTTTTAATTGTTAGTACTTAGTGTAAAATATCACAATGTTTCTTACAAACGTCCTTTTTAAAAGAATAAAAAGCAAGTATGTCCCCAAATCATATTTAATTGTACATAATGCCTTTATATCTTGCATCTTCAAATAGTGCTGCCGGTGATTGGCAACAAACATTAAAATTATGTCACTTAAATTTACTTTTAAAATGTAATGTATTAAATGTAATAGAAAATGATTGTTTCGGGATGAAGTTTAAAATCTATAATGTATTAAAGTATTTTTTGAGAGGAATGTGTGTCTAGAAAGTAAACCTTTAAGGATATATTTTTATGTTCCTGCCATTATTTAAACATTGTTTATTGAAAAAAATTGCAAAATATTTTGCGGGGTTCATCTGCTGTTGGATGGAACAAATATAGTTCTATTTTTTTTTAGATAGAAGGGTAAAAATATATTATAACCCTTATTATTAAAATCCTCCAACGCTACATGCTTTAATATAATCAAGAGTTGTAAGTCTACAGATAATTATGCTTGAAAAAAATTCTCATCACCCAATTTTTATGGTAACTTTTGAGAGATAAACTAAGTCAAATTATTATTGTCTCTCAAACCACCTCTATCAGTTTCTTCTTCTTCAAACCCTTATCCGCACCCAATGGTGCATAGGGCACTGCATCATATAAACACAGTGTTATTTTGATCATTAACGCATCATGGAAAGGTGATCAGCCTTCCGCTTTAGCCCAGGGTAATATGAATATATCGACGGCCCCTACGCAAAGTACTCTTTCTGCAAATCTGTTACTTTACAAGAGAGACCTTAGAAGATTTTTTCAATATATTTTTTTATTTATTAATTAACGGTTTTATCTGAAATTTTAAACCTGTATTATACATTCAAAAACACTGTAAAATATTGTATTAAATTGTTTTAAAACTTTATGCTTTGTCAAAATTAATTAGTTAGCGTTTTAGGAGTTCAGTTCATTTCGAAAATTCGATGTAGATAGCGTCTTATACGCCTGAAAACTAGGCGTAATTTATTTTATTTATTTTTTTGTTTGTTTATATTTGTAGATAACGGCCAGTTGATATAATAATACACCAAATATCTCAAAATTGACAAAAATGTAGTTAGAGCACTTTACGTAGGGCACGTCTAAATATTAGAGTGAAAAATCATTTATATTTATTTCCCTCCCCCCCTGGGAATCGAACCTGGGACCTCCAGTATGATAGCCGAGCGTGCTGACAATATACACTATGGAGGCGTGCAATTTGGGCTACCAAAAATTTTGATAATCATGGGTTTAAGGAAATAATTAAAGATATATTTTTATCATGGTGACAAGTCAGTAGTATTTACTATGTAAGCAAAGGGTGGTTGTGTTTTTGCAGCAAAGGAGACATTAAAATGTCCATAAATATAATTTCAGGCTTATCATGGTGCTGGTGGAAAGTGCCGTAAGTGGTCACCAGTTTAATGCAGTTCGTCCTCGGCTCGCGGAAAAAGTTGAAGGAATGTGGTTCGATCCATACAGTAAGAAAATACAATGTTTATATAATTCTTTCTCTATTTTTTTTCCCAAAATTAGTGCACAAGATCGTAGTGAATCGAGTTAACACATTGTAGTCGGGCGCTTCGAACAATAGACTCTAGCCTATAGCGGGTGTTTTTCGCGATTGGCGCAAAAATATATTGACATAATATATAAAAATATATAAAATTGACACAATTTCTAAACCAAATAATATTTTCGATTGAAATTTTCAAAGAAATCATAAATGACATTTGATCATCAAAAATAAATTATAATCATAATTTTTAATTAAGTATTCCGTATTTCACAATTTTAGAAGCATTGTAAACTATAAAAAATAGTCTTGCCCTCCGAGGTATCATTCCCTATACAATGCTAATATATTCAAATAATAACACACCAAACAGTAAACAAAACAGTGCGAGCGGTATGAAAAATAGTCCAATACGTGAAATGGCTCAAACTAAACTTGAGATTGAGATCGCATAAATACTCTAGATTTCTGGGGATGCCTTTACAAGCGACACACTAGCCAATCTGGACAAGACATCTCAAATAATGACTATCGCCTAGCACCCAGGTAGCAGATTACCCTTCAACGCGTTTTATTTCACGCTGATAACAAACCCGTATATTGCCGTTTCCCGCCGATAACCGACAGTCGACAAAAACGGCATTTGCCGTGTCCCGCAGTTGACCGACAGTCCGCGAAAAACGGCAAATGCCGTGTCCCGACGACAACGTGTTAAGAGATTAACTTTTTTTTTGCTCAACCACATTCTTAAACTTTCATACATAATTGGTTCCTCAAATGTGTTTGAAAATCAAAGTACGGGATTGTAGAGCAACATAAAAAATTGCATAATACATTTTATTTTACAATATTTGAAATACTGGCGTAGTTGGGTAGACGCTCGACTGCGAAACTGGCGTCGTGGGTTCGATTCCCGCCAAGTGCAAAATAAATTCAAGAAAGATTTATTTTCAATTAGTCCACACCAATACCCAAGTATTTGTGATGTATTTTTCACATTTACGTTCCCCTATCCTTACTATCGTACCTGCAGACAAGCCTCTAATAGAGGCTTTGCGGGTTATTCCTTTAAAAAAAAGGCAGTGATGCCTTGCATCAAGTACTTAATTTGTTTTAAGAGCAAGTTATGTGAAATACGTTTTCTAACCATTACTGCTATTCTTCTTTTTTTACCTTCTAAAACTACCTAAATTACCTACTTTTACTTATTTTATATTTTCTTACATATTGCTCACTCCTTTCAAGAACGTCATAAATCAAAAAACTTGATTTTTCAAGAGAATGTTTTTACTGTTTAAAAATATAATGAAATGTTTTAAAAATAAATATCAAGCCACTTATTGAACTTTTTATTATGCAACAGATCTTTTAAGGTAAAACCTGAATGTTTTTTCTCCGTTTGAAAAATATTTAATATATTTAAAAAAATAATTAAACAATACCTTTTCTTCAAAATGCAAAAACAACATTTTCCCTGTAGCGGGTAAATATTAAGTTAAAAATATGCCTCTTTTGCTGGGATATAGTAGATTTTCTGGGCATTCCGAAAACATGCACAACTGAAAATTAGACGATTTTTGATTTATGACGTTCTTAAAAGGAGTGAGCGATATATACTATTTCTTTTTCTATATCCCTACATAAGCTTCCTGAGATTCACTTTGAGGTCCTTGGTGGTCATTTTATCACAATATTGTCTTTACTTTTGTTTTGGAACTAATTAATTCAATGCTGGATGTAATAAAACCAGTGCAGTGACCGGGTTTCATCATTACTGATATCAATCTAATGAATCCCGGTCACTGGTCAAATAAAATAAAAGTGTAAAAAGCTATATAGTTCTTGTTTTATTAATTGAAACCACCAATGCGAAACTTAAATATAAAAATATGTTGCATTTCTTATTCCTTTTTTCACCTCAAATGTTAAGTATTTTAGTTCCTACAAAACTTTTCTATGATTTGCTAAAATAGGAAAACATCAAATTATTCATCATAATATTAAAATTATTAGCCACTGCCAATTATGTTTTGAATATTGAAAGCATTAGCTTTGTGGATCATATTGATATATGTATTATTTTGAGAATTAAAAATAATATACTGTCAATTATTTTAATATTATGTTTAATGAATATTAACTAACTAACTAACCGCAGGGGTAGGCAGAGAGAATAGAGCGCCACGCCACTCTGTCCTTGCAAACATTCTTCGCCTCTTCCACGTTCATGCATCTCCTCATACATACCCGCCGATTGTTACGACTCCTAACCTGACCACTTTCAAGTATTTGGCATACCTGATCGTGCCATGTTTTTCTCGGCCTTCCTCTGCTTCTTTTCCCGCTAACATTCGCCTCATTAATATTTTTTTACTAAATTTAAAAAAATAAATAATTAACTAATTTATCTCTACAAAACATTATAAAAATTAATCCACGTTACGTACTTTCAAATAATCAGGATTGATGTCTACAGCAAATTGTTGTTTCTAAAAAAAATATTCTCATCAACCAAATCGCGTAAACTGTCTCCGATATGTTGTTATTTCTGCACTTGTAACTACATAAGTTTGGCAGTAATTTTTATATTTGTATTTCCAGTTCAAACGATGTCCTATTACAAGGAGAGAAAGAAGATTAAGAGCATCAAGTAAATAAATATAGTAAAATACATCACCATATAAAAATGTAAAAAATAGGTAAATAAAACTCAAATTATTATGTTTATATTGTTTTATTTTAGGGGATAGATAGAATTGTGTTTGCAATCATATCTTGTAGGAAATCTTATTCTTAATACAACGAAGGTACAGTGGATTTAGTACTTTCTACAGGAAATATAATATTCAAAAAGTCCATCATTTACTTTATAAAATATTTAAACTTATACTATGGTAGGTTTATTGTTATCTCTTAATATTTTTTAAAAATTAAATGACTGTTACAGTAAGGTTAGTTAATATAATCGGAGGCGAGTCAGTGTGACTCCGATTCAATAGAATAATTAGCGGGGTGGCAATTCTTTCACGCATAATTAGTGAATACATGCGATTGTTTTTGGTAAAACGAAAACAATATTTGGCACATATGTATCGTTAAACAAATTTCTTGGTACATTATATTTAAAGTAGGCCTCAAGGAGATATACCTAGCATATTTAAAATTTTATTTTAATAATAAAAATTACACCAATAATAGAACACAATCGATGATTACATTGTGGTAAAAGATTGACTTTATTACGCTTCTTCGTTTACTTTTGTTGTAAACTCATAGAATTATTTTCCATGTAGAGTACATTTAAAGGATAAAAACAGAGATACATATAATATTGGACTAGATAGTACATCAGTTTGTCATAAGCATTTTTTATATACGTATGGGCCACGTGCATATTATAACCTTTTTCTTTTATTAATATGTAATAATTTTAAAATGACTCACACATCTGTGTCATTTTGGTTTATAAATATTTTATATATTTTACATATTGCTCGCCATATACTTACTCGAGTTTTACATCAGTCGTACAGCCATACAGTATGCATTTAGCTGGCAGCTATAGCGGTCATTCTCAAATAAATGTCGTGAATTTTGACTGTATATCCATGAAAGTATTATAACCATGAACGAGTAAATTCCCGGTGCAAAGTGTGTTTATTCCTTATAACTTCATATGTATAAGTGAACACGATTATATTGTAAATTTATTATTCGGAAGGTTTTCGATGGCAATACCATATGTAGATTTCTCTTAATGGACTATCATATTGTGTTGACTAATACATATTCTAATAACTTTTGTCAAAACTCACTTTTCATTTTTAGTATTAATAAACTGTTTTATAATAAACTGTTTTATAATAAACCCTTAATGCTTCACTCTAAACTAAATAAATATTTTCTCACATTTTGAATTTCAATTCTTTATACTCAAAGGCTTTAAAGAACATTTACAATGTTCTCAATAAATGATTTTCAGCTGGTCTAGAAAATGTAATGATTTGGAAATTGAAGAAATTGTAATGATAAAATATTATTTGGTCGTAATATAAATTTACTGGCAATAAATCGCTATGGTGACATTTCTCTCCTCAAATCACACGGAACAAACAATATTCTTCAAAATTTGGACTAATTTCACAATTTAACAGCAAACTGGAAGTACAAAAAGAAGAAAGATCACATTTTTTGTTTTGGATTATTCGATGAGAAAGGCAATCATACGGTTATTAGTGATTTGTGTGAATGGGAACAATAAAAATAAATATTTTTAAAAACATGAGAAATTTAAATCTAGTTTTTCAATAAAAGATCGGAGATATAAACATGTAAAATTTCATAAAATCGGAAGGCTTAATTATGAAAATTGATATACATTGAAAAACAGAATGAACGGGTTTTCCAATATTTAAAAAAATTTCCTTTGGCTTCAAATTATTATCGATTTTTTAAATCAATTATCACATTTGAAGTGTAAATAATGAAAAAAAAAGATGGCTGGTATTTTAAATCATTACATTCTCATCACATTGCAATAAATATATATTTTATATCTTAATTATAATTGTATATATTATAGTACATCGGGTATCAAATAAATTTATTTTTGAAAAGCGTAATATAAAAAAATATATAAATATTGGTTTTAATCTAATAATAAATTAAAAAATATATATCGCTCACTCCTTTCAAGAACGTCATAAATCAAAAATTGTCAATTTTCAGTTGTGCATGCTTTCGGAATGCCCAGAAAATGTACTATATCCCAGCAAAAGAGGCATATTTTTAACTTAATATTTACCCGCTACAGGGCAGAAAGTGTTGTTTTTGCATTTGGAAAAAAAGGTATTGTTTAATTATTTTTTTAAATATATTAAATATTTTTCAAATGGAGAAAAAATCTTCAGGTTTTACCTAAAAAGATTTGATGCACAGTAAAAAGTTCAAAAAGTGGCTTGATTTTATTTTTAATACATTGTATTATATTTTTAAATTTTAAAAACGTTCTCCTGAAAAATCAAGTTTTTTTATTTATGACGTTCTTGAAAGGAGTAAGCGACATGTAAAAAAACTTTCGATAAATTTTTTGTCATTGAATAAAATACATATTTAGAATCGTAAACCAATTATAGGATCATGTATTGTAAATTGTACACGTATTGTAAATGATATATTTTGTAAAAAAAAAAATAGCCCAACTAAAAATAAGAATACAAAAAAAAAACTAACTGGTGAAATATTTTTGGCATCACATCAAAATAAAAAGGACTCAATAAAGTCTCATATTAAAAAAAAAAAAACAAAAAAACAAGTTCTTTAAAATGAGACCCGATGTACTAAGTATTATTTTCCATAAAATATAAGTGTGTATTAACTACTCAGTGTGGGGATAATTTTGATGATTTTCTTATATTATAATAATAATAAAATGTAGAATAAATACTGGTTTGTGATTTAGGTAACTAAGGGTTGTGATACACTACTTATATTTTACACACTAGATATATTAAGGATGCAATGAATTCGTAAATGAATAAAAAAAGATAATCATACCATGTCTTTTTGAAATACTTAAGATTCAAATTACTATTATATCAAAAACCCATATTAATTATAATTAATATGGGTTTTTGACAATGTAAAATAAATTAGACATGCCTTTAATAATTCCAAGCTAGCATCAAACTTGATACGATGACATGTAATTTTTTCCTAGAGAATGTTGTGAAAATCTAAGATTCTCGCGATTTTAAGGCTGTAGATTTTTATGTACATAATGGAATCGGACCAATAATGAAAAAAGTCGTCCAGCGTAAAAATATGCCAAACCATAAATATTGGTTACATTATATTTTAAAATCATACATACGTATTACACCCTTAATTTATGTAATTAGATGTGCTACAAAAAAATCATCATTCATAATGAAGTTTTAATTTATTTTTAAAATATTTAATTTGTATACACAAATACTGTATTTGATTGTTAAGAGATTATATTATACATGTCTTAACATAGATTTATCCACCTCCATAGTGTAGTAGTTAACACGTTTGGCTAACATGAGGTCCCGGGTTCGATTTTCAGGAAGGTTTAAAGAAATACGAGTGTTCTTTCATTCTTATATGTATGTATTTAATATTAACTTGGACTGGTACTTGAAGTGCAGACCTAGCATCCACATAATAAAAAATCGAATTAATATTGTGTCAATTTGATGCAGTGTCTTATACACCATTGGGTCCGGATTAAGGTCACTAGTAGAACAGTGACAAAGTGATCGCTTCAAACTCACATGGACCCATTCGTGTTTAGACATTGAATATTCATGTATATACATGCAAGTTTTAAAAATCAAGTGGTATGGATGATCATCCCACCAGGGATGAACGTTACTTCCGTTATGGCCACGTAACAGTGAATAAAGTAGTGATCACACAAACCACCAGATGACACGTCGTAAGACCTGTAAATGTCAAGACTTCCATGTTCTCTTCATTATAAATTGTTTAATTTTTGTTTACTTTAAACGGATGAAATGGGATTCTGTTAAGACACGTATAATATATCTGAAATATGTATTTGGGAAATCATTCGCAATTGTTCAATATTACAAAACTTGAATTTAATTTGGGCTTTATTTTGGTTATATAATGTCGGATTTGGGTATATAAGAAATATAATTGGTCCATAAAAATAGTTATATACTTATTGATATATAAATTTAATAAAAATAACAAAAGTGGGTTTGATTTTATTAAGACCTAAAATATACGGAACAAGGATTTTATAGGGGTTATATACATATTTATAACGGGTTACTTTTGTTATTATTTTTTATGTGTTTTGGTTAGTAAACAAATAAATAAAATGTTAAATTTCAATAACAATTAATATTGCACATGTCTGATATCGAAATCGTGACTTTTAAAATAGAATTTGAACATTACGCTAACAGGTAGAATTCCAAACTCAACGACAACAAAACAAAATTACTATATATGTATATATAAATTACAATAGAAAACACAACATCAAAATGTATGGTTTGCGTTGATAACAAACGCCACAAAATAATAAATTAAACAATCATCAACATCAAAATAGAATCAATAAATTACAAACAATAAATGAAATAGGAAATTAGGTGATCAAAGGCTGGTTGGTCTAAGCATAAAATTCAGTTTTAGAACTCATGTCGTAGTCTGCCTCTTCAATTTTGTACATTTCAATGAGCTGAAATAAGAAAATATATAAATAAATAATAGTAAAAAATGTATAGCATTAAATAACTAAATACACTGGACTCCCCATTTGTACGATACATTCTACGCTATACCATAAAACAGTGATCGCTAAAATCAGCCATTTATAGGTCTATTTATGTTATTTTTGACATCTCATCAAAGACGAAGAAGAATATGGAAGTCTGGGCATTTACGGGGCTGACGACCGTCATAGGCTGGTTTAAGTGATCACTTTACACACGTGTAACATTCACCAATTCTACCCATTATTGACAACCACACTACTCAAATTCTTGGAAGTTCTGTAATTGGAGAAAATCCAGATTTTGTGAACAAGTATTTGGACACACTCAAAATGTTGTAAATAAATTGTCTGGTCAAATTATAAGCTTAAATAATAAAAATGAAAATGGTATTTTCTGGCGTTTCTCATGTGTGTGATTATAATCCAGGATTTGGACCTCACATACTAATATAAGAGTTTCTGCTTAATAAAAGGCTTCTTTACATCTCACCAATAGATGTCTCTAGTGAAGTTCTAGTGATTCAAGAACAAGGTTTCTAAATTGGTTCATATATAAAGAACTTCCAAGAATTTGAGTAGTGTGGTTGTCAATAATGGGTAGAATTGGTGAATGTTACGCGTATGTAAAGTGATCACTTAAACCAGCCGATGACGGTCGTCAGCCCCGTAAATGCCCAGACTTCCATATTCTTCTTCACCTTTGATGAGATGTCAAAAAATAATATAAATTAATAATAGTAAAAAAATGTATAGCATTAAATAACTAAATACACTGGACTCCCCATTTGTACGATACATTCTACGCTATACCATAAAACAGTGATCACTAAAATCAGCCATTTATAGGACTATTTATGTTTTAATTTTAAATCAAACACAGATTTTTTTGAGTCTACTAAGTTGTATTTTATTAACAAAAACACATAGAAAGTTATACTGTGACAATTGTTTCGCCTTGTTAGGGCATTATCAAACGAATGACATTATCAAACATTTGATAATGCCCTAACAAGGCGAAACGATTGTCACAATATAACTTTTTATGTACAACATTTTGAGTGTGTCCAAATACTCAAATTTACGTCAGCCCCGTAAATGCCCAGACTTCCATATTGTTCTTCATCTTTGATGAGATGTCAAAAAATAATAACTTTTTATGTGTTTTTGTTATTAAAATACAACTTAGTAGACTCAAAAAATCTGTGTTTGATTTAAAATTAATACATAAATAAAAATGGAGTTCTACAAATTGAATGCCAAATCAATAAATACATTTATAGGTCGGAAGTCCTTTAAATATACCCAGACTTCCATGTTCTAATCTTAGTATGTCGTTATTTTTATTTTTATTTTTTTAAAAGTTTTATCGAAAAATTCTCTAATGTATACTCAAATAATGTGAAAAAAAAAACTTACATTGTCCACTTCCTTAGATAATTCTTCCAGCTGTTTGTCATGTGTTACCTTCAGTTTTTCTTTCTCTCTTCCTTGTTTAATCATTGCAGTCTATAAAAAAAACAGACCAGTCAAAAAAATATAAAATCTATGTATACTCATTTTTTTTTCAAACCCTTATCCGCACCCCAATAGTGCATAGGTAATAGATAACACTGCATAAACGCAGTGTTATCTTGATCGTTAACACATGAAGGAAAGGTGAACAGCCCTCCGCTTCAGGTACTAGTCCAGGGTATTATTGAACAAATATTAGAGTGAAAAAATCACTTATATTTATTTGACCCTCCCTGGGAATCGAACCTGGGACCTCCAGAATGGTAGCCGAGCGTGCTGACCATTACTTTACGGAGGCAGACATACTCGTATTTACTATTTTATAATTACTATTGTAGAATTTCTGGCCATTTTTTCCATATTTACTGAGTGCAAGTAAGATATTTGATAATCCTTTGAATTACATGCTTGAATTACATCTTTAGGAATAATTTAATTTTGTCAGTTAAAATATAAAAAATTGGAAGAAAGTAAATTTCTAAAGATCAAAAAACTGTTTCTATGGGAATTTAGTATTTTTGAAGTTATTTTGTTATCGATCATACCTTTCTTTCATCCATAAACTTCTTGGTGTTGTTCTGTTTCTTCTCTCGAAGTCTCCTGTCCTTCTCCCCCTTGGTCTTGAGAGTCTTGTCGTTGGCCACTTCCTTGCTCGTCTCCACCGATATCTTCGCCTGCCGAGTGTTCATTTCCTTAATTTCCCTGCAAACAATGCCACCAGAAGTCAAACAGACTGCTTATTCAAATATAAAAAAATATAAAAAAATTATTGATGAATATTATATAAAATTATCGTTTTACTTTTTGAAAATGTCCAACACAGAAGATGCTTATGCTGGAAATTCCATAAATTGATGACGTAAATATAAGTAGATAAATATCCATTTTCAATTACATTATAAATAATCATTAACCAATTTTATAGAAAGATCTAATCATGAATTATATCTAGATTTAGAATTTCACCGCACTTTGTATATTGATCTATTAAGCGGAAAAAGAGAAATATTTCTGTTTTAACTACATATTTACACAAATACTTTAATTTCATACTATTCCTGTGAGCCTGAACGGCTAATTACTAAAAAATAGGTATCACATTGTGATAGAGTGGGTTAGAACCCAGAAACTCCGACTCAAGAGTGTGCGACACTAACCACGGGACCACAACCCGACAGTTCTTAAGGTATACATACTGTATTTTCCATATGATAAGAATCTTCGTTCCACAAGATGCACCCCAATATTTTGTTGAATTTTTAGAGTAAAAAAGTACATTTTATGGTCTAAAAAATGCCGCAAACTTAAGACAGGTAACTGCCTTATGTTACCTCGTCTAGGATGAGAGTGTCAGGTGCCGGGCATCAGTCCGCGAGTGAGGCAGAGTTCTCACCTGGCTTGAGATGGTACTGTACAAGACTAGGCAGTGCGGTGGGTACCTCTCGTGCTTGGCCTCCATCTGCTTCATCTGCGCCAACTGTGCGGCCTCCATGAGGCGCGCCAGCAGGTCCCGCTGCTCCTGCAGGCGCTGGCGGGCCCCCGCCCAGTGCTCGCGCCGCTGCCGCTCCGCCAGCTCGCTCCACTGCGCCGTCTGCTCCGCCACCAGCTTACGCACCGCCGGGTCAGAGGTCAGCTCCGCCTTGCTGGAATACAACATGACACGTGGCCTTATCGTACCAACAAAACTAGTTTTACTTTGGGAATCATTATTCTAGAGCAGTGGTTATGAACCTTTTTGAAGTCAGAGTTCACTTTTGATCATAAGGAAAATTCGCGGTACACCTAAACTAAAGATCCAAAAAAAAAGCTAAGATAACTTTCATTAAAAATAAAACTGATTATTTTACTACAGACAAATAAAAAATTATATTAATTGAAAAAAATACGTGAAAACATAAATGATCCAATGAACCTTTTTGCCGCAAAAATTATTTTATGAAACAGCTTATCGGCTTTTACAAATTTAGGCGATATTAGGTCTAATATTTGATATAGCTACTCTCATTTCTTCATCCAAATTGCTAAGCCAAGGTTCACGAATCCTTTCAATGAACCCTACCATTGATGGAGCACCGTCTGTACAAATTCCTACACATAATTCCCATGATATTTTCAATTGTTTTAAGTATGATGATACAGAATCAAAGATATATTGACCGCTGTTGTGAACTTCACTTGGCAAGGGTGCTGCCAACTAGCCATTATATTTGCAACTCAAATCGAACAGTATATGCAAATGAACACCAGTTAACCTTTTAAACGCGTTAACTTTGTTCCTGAGAGACGCCCGTGCGCGGCGGTATTTCGCCGTTTTTTAAATGATTACTTTTATCATGTTTTTAGTTAAAAAACAATTTATTTTCCTAAACAAAAATGTTCAATGGGATTCATTGTGCCTTTTTGGTACTCTATAATACACTTGTGTCACATTATTCTTGAAATATATCGTAATATAAACAAATAAGATTGTAACATAAATAAATCAAAGCACGCATCGTGTGTCACTCTTACCCACTGGCGATGCGTAGCGTCGAGAGTGAGACAGATATAGGGCATGATTATGGCGCGGACTAATTACCGACCGCAAGAAAAATCAGGGATCTGTTCTTTTAATATATCCTTGTGATGTTACAAATTATTAGTCAGATATTTCAACAGATGTCATAAGGCCAAGGATTGACGTATTATTTTATCCAAAGTTCCACACCATGAAAAAATCCCTTCAAGTTGAACTGAGGTCGAAACTTGGAGCAAAGTTAAAACACATACGGTTATGTCAGCCGCGTATGGGGCATGTTCTATGAAAACACATACGGTTATGCGAGCCGCGTGGATCCGGTTAAGAACCACTGTTCTAGAGCAATGTACTCTTCGTTTTTTTCTTCGGGCCAGATACATATATTTGTTAAGTTACACGGGCCGTAACACTTATACTGCTATAACAAAAAAATCATAATACACCCCCCTTGCCTTTTTTGTAAAAACATTTTTGAGATTTAAAAAAAAACAGAAAAATACTATTATAGTACATATCGCTTATCAGCCTGTTCCACAAGCAAAATTATTTGCGCCCATACTTTTTCTGTCAAATATTTGTTTTTTTGGGAATAAATCTAGTGTGTGCAGTGGCAAAACTCTTAAGGTGGAAACTGACCGGAGCATTTCGTCGTAACATCGCTCGCGGTGAGCATCACCAAGCGTCCGAAACTATGGATGGAGCGCTCGGCTCGGTGTACTGACTGCCTGAATACTCGCATCGTAACGTGTTGCGTTATGACAAACTCCACCTTTACACTAGATCTGATGAGGACCATAATGACAATACTTTTCAGGTGTCACTATTTGTGCGTCAATGTCGAAAAGAATCTCAAGATATACGAAATTTAGATTCCCAGATTTTTTTTCAAATCATGATTTTAAAAAAGGACATTTACATTTATTAACAGGAGTATGCTCCTGATAATAAGTATGTTTAAGGCCGAGCATAAAAGCTTGGCGGATTGCGGGTTGAGTATCAAAATTCTAGAGACAGCACCATCCGTTCAAAAAAATGGTCATTAATATTATTTTGATAAGAAAAAAGGAATTCTGCATTTCAAAGAAGAATCTTTGTGCTTTGACCTCTTAAGCATATATATGACCGTTAAAATTTTATATACAAATCAGTATTCAGTTTTCAACCAATTGGCGTGAATTACTTCTACACATTGCTCCTTCCCTCACTTGTATTTGTTGCTGCTCTATACATCACGATTTTCGCTAGCCCACTGGGCTCTGTCCTAGTTAGCAACTTGATCAACCCACAGGTTCCGGATTGCCGCGATTTTCGGGAAGCATTACCCTTAGCTAAAACGAGTGTCTGTGCTTACTTCTTCCCCTTGATGAGTTTCTCGATGGCGGCGCACTGCGCCTTCTGTATGGCCAACTTCTCCTTGGCCTGGCGCTTCCTCATCATATCCAGCTCCTTCTGCTGCTTCCTGCCGGTCTTCTGGAAGCCTTTCTCCGCCCGGAGCGACTCCACCGTGATGGGCTCGAACACCAGCGGCGGCTCTGCAAATTTATTTAGATTTTACATGTTTAAAATGAAAATAATTGTTCACAATTTTTTATCTGGCGGTTTTTTCATCAACCCCGACCCTGATTGGTATACTAATTAGGGTCGTATACTAATCACAAGTAACCGCACACCCAACTCCGATCTGTAAAATGTTTTTTGGCGTCTTATGCTGTACCAAAAGTAATAAAAGAAGAGGTTAAAGCGTCTCCCGCTTTCTACCAACAGCATGTTAAAGACGCTTTTAAGCGTTTCCCGCAAACAATGTGTTAATTATAAATTTCTCACTGTGCTTTTTGAAGTAGTTCACGTTCTTTATTTTATGTTGTATTTGTAATTCCTAGATATATATTGTTTTAAATGTCTTGTCATAGGTTTTCCTTAGTGAAGACATCAAAAAGTAATCATGTATGTATTGTAAAAAGTCATAAACAAATAATATTTATGAAAATATATATTTTGGGTATCTCAACGGAGACAAACTGTTTGATACAAAGGAAGTTTGTGAATATAAAATAGCAATAATAAAGATTTCTGCTGATAAAGAGCTTACTAATTTCAACCCTAGATGCCGCTGATAAAGTTATATGTAGCTAATTTTTTTAAATTGAAGCATAATTATAATTACAGCTTTGCGTTAGCTTGTATTTCAGTTTTAATCAATCATGGTAGAATGGTGAATGTTACATAGTGTATAAAGTGACTACCTTGAGATATGAATAAAAATTTTCAAAAAAAGATACCTTCAACTTTTTCTTCCACTTTGGTCTTCTTCTGATCTCCGGTTTGAGCCGCTTCTTCGATTCCCATCGACTTCATGTTATCCGACCTCTCCTTGGCTGCTCCCATGAAGGCGCGCGGATCAGACAAGGCGGCCATGAAATCTGAAATTTAATATTTTAAAAAATCAGTAAAATCCTTAAAATTTGTACTAAATTGCCAAAAACTCAGATTGCAATTCCAATTGAAAATACCCTATTACATATCAATGAATATATCGATAGAACACTAGTGATTCCCAAAGTGTGAGCCACAGCTCCCCAGCTGCGGTGTCATAATAAGGGCGCCGCGAAATATTTAATTGAACAATTTGGAAATATTTTACATTATCCTATGGAAAACAGTATTCGTTTGAATTTTTTTGCTGTTAAATGGGTTATCACTATTAAATAGATAAGTTTTCTCGATGTACAAAGGGAACCGTGTAAAAATCTGATGTATTAAAGGAGCAGCAAACCGAAAAACATCCAATATCAAGGTGCGGAAGATTTCGTATCTGGGTATATATATTTTGTGCAGAAAAATATTACATTCTGCCAATTATAATGATGGAAAAAATAGAAGGACTCCAAGGAGCTGGCAGAAAGCGAACATTGTGGCTTTGCAACATCCGCGACTGGAACGGGATGAGAGGAGTGGAGAAGTTGTTCCGGACGGCACAGGACCGCGAAGCCTTTGCCATAGTGATTGCCAACTACGGGGTGACCTAACAAGGCACACGAAGAAGAAGAAGAAACCGAAAAAGATTGAGAACCTCTCAAATGTGTAAAGGCAACTAGCCGTATCTCAAGTTGCGGCTGTTTGGCTTAACACGGCTTAAAGCATTCTTATAACTGGCCTTTATTATATACAATCACAGATTTTGTTCTAGCTGTTTCCTTTGCCGAGATATTCATTATCCAAATGTTTAATTTTTTATCAAAAAGCATAATTTTAAGTTACTATCTTCTTCTTTGGTCCCAATCTTGCAGATTGGTCTGTAGCAACAGATGACATCTCTTTCGCCATTCTCGCCTATTTTCGGAAGTCCTCTTCAGCTCGTCATACGTCGAGCAGCCCATGTCTTTGTATAAGTCGCTTAAGTATTCGCAGCGTGGGCGTCCTCTGGCGTTTATTCCCTCGATCGTCCCCTCTATTATTTGGTGCAGGAAACCCTCTTGTCTTAGCACGTGGCCGATCCATTCGGCGCATCTTTTGGAGATAGTCGCGAGTAGGTGCTTCCTTTCCTTGATCAATCGTAGCACCTCGTCGTTGAAAGAAGAAGATTTGCCTTTGCACATTACCTCTGTTCTACCCTATATCAATGAAGAGCAGTATTATAGTGCGCCCCTAGAAGAGGTTTCCTACCTTCGAAGCCGTCCGGCACGTAGATCTTGAGCTCGATGTTGCAGAACAGCATGGGCAGGGACATGGGGAAGTTGGCCTCCGTCCTCAGGGAGATGTGGCGGTAGCCCCCCTGCAGCCCGTCCAGCGGCAGGATCCTCTGCCCCAGCAGTTTCCCGTTCTCGTCGTACACGCCGAACCGGAGCACCGCCAGGTCGGGCAACACCACCTGCAAGGTCAAGAAAGAATAACCGGGATTCCTCATACATTTCCATAATCACGGATAGAATGGCATAAACTGATCACTCAAATCAACCAATAAGGGTAATAAACTTGGTAAATATCCAGACTTCCATTTTCAAATTTATTCCTATTCCATTATACAGTAGAACCCAAAAAATCTGAACTAATAATGAACATTCGGTAAGAAAACTTCAGATTACTCGAGAAATTTGTAATAAAAAGTACTTTACGCTATATGTAGTTATTACGTTGCATATCCCTTTTACATTTGAATCAATCAACTTTTTAATTTTGATTTTATATTACAGTACTTGAGTAGCAATACAGGTACGGTACTGTATTATTTTTCAGTTACTTTTCAATAATTTTCAAACAAAATTAGGTAGTATATAATAATTGAATATTTTAATAAATGTGTTCTTCAGTTTTTGCGTTTTAAAATTTTTTCTTCAAAATCTTGTTCCTATTTCCCGAGATTTCGAGTTCCAAGGTTCTACTGGAGAAAAATCCAGCGTTGATGAACAAAAATATAGCTAAGCGAGTTAAGGTATCAGGAATGAGTGTGTTTAATCTGTCATAGGGTTACCTTTCTGAACAAGAATGGTTCCTCGTTGTACACGGGATTGAGGCCGTTAGCCGGTACCATTCTAGTCCGGAACTCCTTCCGGATGGTGTCGGTGGGGAGACCATACATGTCCACCTCCACATATGTTCCCACTTTCTTGTCAGACAAAAACTGACCGGCTATGACCTGCAAAGACAAACGGGTATCTAACTCCGAAGATTTAAGAAATTTGGACATCTTAACAACAAAAAAATAGTGGGTCGACGATGTGAGGGCAGAAGACAAATCTCCTGGCTTCTAATATACGAGATTGGACGGGGATCAGGAACGCTAAGATACTGTTTAGAGCTGCCCAAGGCAAGGAAAATTACTCTCAAGTGATAGTCGACATCTCAGACATTCAGAATTTTTTTATTTTTAAATAGGGACATTTTCTATGTTGTTCTCAGTGTAGTGTACACCACTGTCAATAACAGTGACATGTCCTGACTTGTAGTAATGAGTAGTAACCCTGCATTATTTATTTATTTAAACTTCATGTACAGAAAATAAATAAATACATTGGCGGGCTTATTGCTAAAGAGCAATATCTTCCAACCAACCAAAAACAGACAAGTGATATTCATCAAAACATTTGATACCATATATAGCTATTTGCAATCAGAGGGTAGATAGTACATGAACATAAATTACAAATTAACATAAAAAAACATAAATTACAAAAGGTGATAATAAGGAGGGTAAAGGAAAAAGGGAGTTAAGGGAAGGAGGTAGAGGGAAAAA
Organism: Brachycentrus maculatus; assembly: GCF_059751285.1. Lineage (NCBI taxonomy): Eukaryota > Metazoa > Arthropoda > Insecta > Trichoptera > Brachycentridae > Brachycentrus > Brachycentrus maculatus. The sequence continues at coordinate 1,712,161 of NW_028280762.1, read as the reverse complement.
CTAAGGGAGGAGGTTTGATGGACAGTTAGGATTCTAATGATAAATAGTAATGTCTCAGTCGTTTCTTAAAAAAATATTAGAGAAGGTGCATTTTTTACAAAGAGAGGTAATTCATTCCATAGTCTATTATGGAGTGGCATTAAACAATTGTTTTGATCATCGATCTTGATGGATCAAACAATGATCAAAATAATTACCTGGACAGCGCACTGGGCTGCGATCACCCCGTCTACCGGGGCGTCAGCAAACGGGTCGAAATTCCTGTCAGCTCTTCGCATGAAGTCCGGCTTGAGGAGATAGCCACAGTTGCCATTGTATTCAAACTTTCCCTGGTTAAGTTGCATGGGCAGGTCTGAGGTTTGGAAGTTCAGCGACACCATCTGACAACCTGCGTTCCAGAACACCTAGAAAATAAGAAGGGGGATTGAAATAAAAAATGCTAAAGAATTAACAAGATTAATTGAATACAGGCGGTCCTCACTTAACACCTTTGGTTGACACACATTCGGTGACATCTTAAGATAATGATCATCTCGTGTTTGGCACACAGTCTGTGACATCAATGATAATGAATGTCGTGCGTTTGGCACAGTCTGACATCCATGATAATGACCATTGTGCGTCTGGCACATAGTATGTGACATCTATGATAATGACCATTGTGCATTTAGCACACAGTCTGTGACCTCTATTATAATGACCATCATGCGTTTGGCACAGTCTGTGACATCTACAATAATGACCTTGTACATTAGGCACACAGTTTTGATATCTATGATAATGACCATCGTGCATTTGGCACACAATTTTGACATCTATGATAATGACTATCGTGGGTTTAGCACACAATTTTGACATCAATGATAATGATTATCATGCGTTCGGCACACAATCTGTGACATCTATGATAATGACCATCGTGTGCTTGGCACACAGACTGTGACATTTATCATAATGACCATCGTGCGTTTAGCATTAAGAAATTTTATGTATTATAAATGCATACATGAACCATGAAATGACAAGAAGTGAAATGAAAAAAAAAAAAAAGTAATTAAGAATGATTCCCATATTGTAGAGGAATCGTCCAGACCTGAGGCATGTAGTTGGAGGAGTCAGCCCTGGTTCCCTTTGGGTAGATTCTGGACATCTGTCTCTTGTTGTAGTTTACAAAATCAATGGCCTGCTGCTTCAGGTAGTTCATTCCGGCAGTTTCCGCAAATGAGGACATATTGTGGTGGATATTTTTCTCTGAAAAAAGCACAATTTTGAAGTTTTGATTTGATAACTTAGTACCACAAGAGTTACTTACTCCATATATTTGTAATCTTAAAAATAATACTAAGGAACATTTTTCCTCTTTTTATTTTTATAATTTCAAATCGTTAAATGTTTTGAAATAATGTTTTTGATAAAAATTCGGCACCGCGAGATCTAAGTACATAATTGTTTATTTTTTTGTTTGCTTGCGACATGTTATTCATTTCAATCTAATAAATGTGGTGAAACCACAATGAGAGAGCGAGACAACTAGACTACTCGGCTTTCGTTTGATCTAGTGTCCCGCTACCCGCACTCAGTCCCGCATGACAGCAGTTGGCACGGACGTGGTGTCCCTATGACTCAGTTGGCTGCGAGTTGGTACTTGCTGCGAGCTGTGTAATACGATTTCCATACAAATATAAACTGGGTCTTATGGTACCAAATGTAATTTTTAGACCGTCAGAAAGGAAAGGTAAAGAATCATATTCTTTTCTTTATCCACAGCTGATATTTTAGTGTCTTCCATCAATAAACTCATGATCATCTCCTATGGAAAAAGAATTCAGGAATATTCAGGAATAATCCAGCTGTTGCTACAGTTGCGTGGAAAGGAGTAAAGCAATATCAGACTTACGTTCGGCCACGTCGAATCCCTGGAACTTGATTGGCTGGGCGTAGTTGACCATGGAAGACAGCCAAGGGTGCACATTGGTGGTGGAGCCCGTGTACGCTACGGGGGGAGGAGCATCGTCTCCCGCCTCTGCGGCCGCTGCTACTATCTCCTCAGGCTGCCAAGGAAATATGAATGTATTAGCAGCTCATATAATTAATACAGTGATGCCTTTCATGAAGCACATAACCTGTCCGGGAGTAAGTTTCTGCGGACAAAACTGTATCTGGGGAGTGATTTATTAAAAAAAAACCTTCCCCTTCTTTTTCTGCTTGGTGTAGGCTTTAGGGCCTGTTTTTAAGAGGGATTAGCTTTCTGCGTTGTCGGTTCATCTCTCAATTACTTTTTTTTAATCACAGTCAATGCATTGCAATGGTCTTAGATCCTTCCACATACCGGTAAGGTTTTCAATACATTTGTGAAGTATGACTGATTATTGCGCCACCAGTTGAGGAATTGGTAAAGTATTTGATAAAACAGCAATACAGGTTTCAAGAATTAATGCAATATTCAATAATGGGTAGAATGGTGAACGTTACATAAGTGTATAAAGTGATCGCTTAGGCCAGCCAAATGCCAGGCCGTTAGTCCCGGGACGCACAGACGTCCATCTTCTTTCATATAAAGAGGAACAATAGATGTTTCATATCAAGTTGAGACACTTTTAAATTTTCTTTCTTTTATATAATTTTTTTTTTAAAGGAATAAATTGCAAAGTCTCTGCATTTAGAGGCTTGTCTGCAGGTAGGATAGGAGGTAAGGATAAGGAAAGTAAATGTGAAAAATACATCACAAACACTCAGAAAAATTAAAAATTATTCTTTCTTGAATTTATTTTTCAGTTGGGAGAAATCGAACCCGCGATGCCAGTTTTGCAGTCGATCGTCTACCCAACTACGGCACGGCGCCGTTCAATTTGTAGTTTTAAATATAAACATTGTAAAATGTGCCCTCGGTAGAGAAAAAAACACTATTCACTAGTCATTTTTGCAATTTGTAATTATGTGTGATGAAATAAAAATAAATAAATCACTACACCGGCAAGCATCAACACTGTCCCCACCTTCTTGTCGAGAACCACTGCTGAGGCATCTTCCTTGACCTCGTCCTCGATGACAAACTGTCCCTGCTTGAAGAGCTCCAGCTCCTGCTTCTCCACCTCTGATTTCAGTCTTTTGTTCTTTATCAGGATCTTCCTCTTCAGCAGGCACGGCGGCGGCAAGGGCACTCCGGGGTCAAGCTGGAAATCAGCGATACAGTAAATGCAAGGTTCAGTCAACCAAGGCCTGCGTTAGACCTACTCGGTATGGTGGAAGTCTCAAAATTGGCAGCCCTTAATTGGTTTCCTTTCAAAATCTTACAAACCTTTTTTTAAATTGATATTTTACTTGGAAAATACAACTAAATCTTAAAATCTATCGTAACAGGTGTTTCGATGCATTCAATCATTTTCAAACACATTTAAAAATAAAAAACTACCATTTATGTCTAAAAATAATATTGTGTGTGTTGTGAGTATGTATTGCCATTACATTTTGGGCATAAGATGATAGCTGAGAATATATTGTCTTTACATTCTCCACAAGATGACAGATGAGAATGTATTGTCTTTACATTCCGTCCATAAGATGACAGTTGAGAATGAGTCGTCGTCACATAATGGCCATAAGTTGATAATGTATTGTCGTTACGTTTTGGCCATAATATGAGTGGAAAATGTATCGCCGTCATATTGTGGCCATAAGATAGCAGTTGAAAATGTGTCGCCATTACATTCAGTCCATAAGATGATAGTTGAGAACGTATTGTCATTACATTTTGGCCATAAGATGACAGCGGAGAATGTTTTGCCATTACATTGTGGCCTCACAGTGGAAAATATGTTTGTGTTACATTTTGGCTACAATATGACAGTTAAGAATATATCGCTTTCATATTATGCCCATAAAGGTGGGGAATGACCGGAGCATTTCGTCGTAACGTAACATTTGCAGTGAGCATCCAACTTCGGATGGAGCACTCAAAACGCTGTACTGACTATACGAATGCTCGCATTGTAACGCGTTACGTTACGACGAAATGAATCCGGTCATTTCCCACCTTAAGAATTTCTTTACATTCTGGCAATAGGATGACGGTTGACAATGTGTCGCCGCTACATTCCGGCCATGAGATGAGAGTCTGTCTCACCGGGTAGTCGGGGAGCGGCTCTTTGAGCAGCAAGTCCCCGAGGATCTCGTCGCAGTACTTGGCCAGCTTGTACTGCTGCGCCTTGCAGCAGTGGTTCTCGAAGGACAGGATGACGGGGTAGTCGGAGGTCACGAAGGCCGTGTCCCGGAGCGCCACAATCACGTCCCGGAACAGGATGTCGGTGCACATGGCCATGCCGTGCGTGATTATCGGCTCCTCGTCCTCGCCCTTGCCGTCCCAGCAGTCCAGCTCCACGCACCTTTAAAGGAATACCTCCATTTTAGAGAATGTCATATCAGAGAGTAGAATAACAATCAAATGCATTGACAAATAGATTTTTTTTTACATATTTCAAAAGTATTTAAATCTTTTTTCATTCAAACCCATATCCACACCCGATGGTTCATAGGGCACTGCATCATATAAAAGCAGTGTTATCTTGATCGTTAACACATGAAGGAAAGGTGATCAGCTCTCTGCTTCAGATAATATTAAATAAATAGTTCAAAGTAGCATTAAATAAATATTAGAGTGAAAAAAATACGTATATTTATTTGACCCTCTCAGAAGTCTGTCGCTGACTCAATGTAAATCTGGCGGTAAATTTACCTGCAGCCGGCCAGCAACACTTGTCTGTACATCTCGACGGAGCTCTTCCCGCCGAACTGGCGGCCGGAGAGGTAGGTGTTGTGCGAGGAGTTGATGTAGTAGTGCGACAGGGGCTGGTCCATCTCCATGTAGATGTCCAGCCGGTCCAGGAACACGGGCGCGTTCTCGTCCGACATCAGGTAGCGGATCAGCCCGTCCTTGGTCAGTTGCTCTGCCAATGGTGCACACAAATTTAGTTACACAAATATTAAACCCTAACTTAGGAGTTGATGTAGTAGTGCGACAGGGGCTGGTCCATCTCCATGTAGATGTCCAGCCGGTCCAGGAACACGGGCGCGTTCTCGTCCGACATCAGGTAGCGGATCAGCCCGTCCTTGGTCAGTTGCTCTGCCAATGGTTGACTCGATATTAGTTACGCTAGTAACTTCGGTTTGCGGATCTCTCAATACAATCAGGAAAACTTTTAACCTTTTAACCTTTCCCTCCCGGTGATATGCATTTACTACAACTCGACTTTACAAATAAGAATACCAATATACAATATAAAATATAATATAATTACTAAGTAACCATCACGCCGCTTCTGCAGGGGTAGGCAGAGAGAATAGAACGCCACACCAATCTGTCTTTGCAAACATTCTTTGCCTCATCCACGTTCATGCATCTCCTCATACATTCCTGCCGATTGTTTCGACTCCTAACCTGACCACTTTCAAGTATTTGGGCATACCTGATCAAGTTTTTCTCGGTCTTCCTCTGTACATAATATAATTACATATTACATAAAAGTATTATAATACAATGTTATTTATTTACAGCTATGGAAATATATAATTTGTGAAGAAATCGGGAATAAAATCATCAATACACAAACGTTTCTCAGTGTGTGCGTGCGTGCCGTGCTTTGCGTACATGCGTACATACGTCGTAGCGTGTTTAGTAGGGCGCAGGTCGTCCTCCGTCACTACACCAGCTATTGCGGCTACTTGCGATGTATTTTTAGGCGCATGATAGACAAACACATTACCCAAATATGGGAAAAAATAAAAATTTCAGAAATGAATAATAATTACTTTTATTTTTTGCATCCTCGTTTTGCTCGTAGGTGTTGATGATTTCCGCAGCTCGCTTCTCATCGTACAGCGGATAGAGGATCTCGTTGAGTCTCGGGTCGCGCTGCTTCTCATTCATGAAGTTGATGAACTGGTCCAGGTTGATGGTGTCTGCCTTGCCTTGGGTGCTGGAATCACACGGTGCATATGAACGATCTTATTCTGAACCTTACCGGAAATATCTAAATTAGACATGCTTCAAAGGGGGGTATTTGAAATATCGTATGATGGAAGGTATGGGGGAACAATTAGAAAGGTAAAAGATGAAAGATCAAGTCAAATACAAATTGTACTAAACGAAGGACAAACCACAATATCAATGTTGAATGAGCCACCGTATGTGTCTTGTCGTGTCGGTGTCGTTCTTATCACAAAATTTAACATAATATACACACAAAAAATATTTTTTCTTACTATATTAACTCTTGATCATTTACATTGTGTGCATATGGGGTACATGACATATGGGGTAGAATGCAGAGCGGACACCGCAGTAACAGAAAAACGCGCTAAGAGTGTCAGAAATGAAGACTCTAAGAAGCATATCGGGCAAGAGTCTAAGAGATAGAATAAAGAACACCAGGATAAGAGAAATATGTGAGATGGAAGATGGAAGATGTCGTTAAGTGGGAAGGCAATGAAGAAGACAATTGTACGCACATGTGAGGAGAATGAAACTATGCAGATTTCCCCACTGCACTGCACGACCAACCCCAAGGTGGACGAATCCTGGACAGACCACCAAAGAGGTGTATTGACAGGTGGGAATCGACATCACAGGAGGCTAATCCCTCTCAAAAACAGGCCACAAGGCCTACAACAGAAGAAGAAGAAGAAGAAGAAGAACAAGAATATCATTTACTCATTTTTTTTATTTTGCCTTTGGTTAGCCCTTTCACCTCCGCCGTCAGCAGAATAAAATTTTTCTCTTCCTAGTTAGTTAGTCAAGGCAAAAAGGTCACTACTTTGATGCTGCAAACGCAAAATGGTCACTCACATGGATCTGAAGAGCTCTTCGATGTCGTTTCTGGGGCAGATCTTGTGGTAGAGGGCGTAGAACTTGTCAAAGGTGAAGGCCTCCTTCTCTATGGTGTCCGACTTGCCCGAGGGCAGGCCGAGGTCGGACAGGCACTGGTAGACCAGCTTCTCCGTCTTGCCCGAGGCGAAGGTCCGCGCCACCACCTTCACCGGCACCTTGCCCTTGTGGTCCGTCAGGAAGCCGAGGCGCATCCAACTGTAACATTGCTTAGTGATCAGAACGACCAGGATACTGACTACAACATGGCACAGTGCTTAGAATGACAGGGACACTAACTACAACATAACACAGTGTTTAGAATCATCGGGATACTAATTACAACATAACACAACGTTTAGAAATACCGAGAAGCCGAGGCGCATCCAACTGTAACATCGCTTAGTGATCAGAACGACTGGGATACTGTCTACAACATATCACAGTGTTAAGAATCACCGGGATACTAATTACAACATAACACAATGTTTACAAGTACCGAGACACTAACTTAACATAACACGGTGTTTAGAATCACCGGGATACTAATTACAACGTAAACAATGTTTAGAAGTACCGAGATACTAACTTCAACATAGTACGGTGTTTAGAATCACCGGGATACTAATTACAACATAAACAATGTTTAGAAGTACCGAGACACTAACTTAACATAACACAATGTTTAGAATCACCGGGATACTAATTACAACATAAACAATGTTTAGAAGTACCGAGACACTAACTTAGCATAACACGGTGTTTAGGATCGCCGGGATACTAATTACAACGTAAACAATGTTTAGACGTACCGAGATACTAACTTCAACATAACACGGTATTTAGAATCACCGTAATTACAACATAACACAATGTTTGGAAGTACCGAGATACTAACTATAATATAGCACACTGATTAAAATGAAAGGTTTCTAGTAGAAAAAATTTCTACACAAAGGAGTTAGTTTTACATTTTGACTTTTCATTGTAATTTCAAAGCATTTTAATTTGATAAAATGACTTGGTAAATAAATGGTTTTTTTAAAAAAAATCATGTTTTCAGGCATCTCCCGGTATGTGAAATGATTCGGGAAGAATCTTACATACATTTAAAAAACAATTGTCTCCGCTAAATATAAAACTTACTTTAAATCAACCACAGATGCTGCCGAGAACTCACAAATAAAAGGATGTGTCAATTATTATATAAACATATGAGTTTTAAAAAAATGGAGCAGTGTGGTTGTCAATCATGGGTAGAATGGTGAATGTTACACGTGTGTAAAATGATCACTTATACCAGCCTATGACGGATCGTAAGTCCTGTAAAAACCCAGACTTCCATATTCTTATTCATCTTTTTTGAAATGTCAAAATATAAAATTCAATTCTTATTTATATAGCACAACCAAGCAAATTCTTACATTGTGCACAGCCATCTTTCATGCTTATTAAATTAGCACAAACAAAAATAATAGTCATAAAAAGATAAATCAGTTATGTAATTAATAGAATAATAGTTAATTGTGTAACAATATACATATATTATTTAAAATAACTGATATTCCAAAGAAATGTCAATAGTACAGTAGAACCTCGATATAACGGGCCTCTATTTAATGAACTTCGGATAAAACGGACAAAAAGTCCTAGCAAAAGTAAAAAAATAAAAGTCCTGTATTAACAGGCATCATGTTAGTGCTACGATATCATATTAATGGTACAGTATCATATTAATGATACAATATCATATTAATGATACGATATCATATTAATGATACAATATCAAACAGCAACATCACTTCACGACGAGTGCCCGAAGAAAATAAACAGATTTTTGTTTGTGTTTTGTATTGTTCATTTATATGTTAATAATAATAATAATAATAAAACCCTTATCCGCACCTCCATGGTGCATAGGGCACTGCTTCATATAAATGCAGTGATATCTTGATCGTTTACGCATGAAGGAAAGGTGATCAGCCCTCCGCTTCAGGTACCAGTCCACGGTAATATTGAATAAATATTACAGTGAAAAAATCACTTATATTTATTTGACCCCCCCTGGGAATCGAACCCGTGACCTCCAGAACGGTAGCCGAGCAGACTGAACATTACACTATGGAGGCGGACTTTATGTTAATACAGTGTTCATATTTAAAAAAAAAAGTTAATTGATTTATTTAAAGTTTATTGTTTTTAACACTCAAAAGAGAAGAAAAGAAAAAATAATAATAAAAAATTATATCACCCACAAACATAAACAATAAATAATAAGTGTAAGTCCCTCTCCAAACACAAGAGCTTAGTCCCTTTATTGGAGAGAACAGCGTTATTAATTTTACGATTGTAAAGTAGAAATATCTAGAAAATAAAGTAAACTACAAAAACTCTTAAAACTATATTATATAAATAAATAAATAAATAAAACCTATATAATAAAACCCTTATCCGCACCCCAATGGTGCATAGGGCACTGTGTCATATAAACGCAGTGTTATCTTGATCGTTTTACACATGAAGGAAAGGTGATCAGCCCTCCGCTTCAGGTACCAGTCCATGGTAATATTGAATAAATATTACAGTGAAAAAATCACTTATATTTATTTTACCCCCCTTAGGAATCGAACCCGGGACCTCCAGAACGGTAGCCGAGCAGACTGAACATTACACTATGGAGGCGGACTTTATGTTAATACATTGTTCATATTTTAAAAAAAAAGTTAATTGATTTATTTAAAGTGTATTATTTTTAACACTCAAAAGAAAAGAAAAGAAAAAATAATAATAAAAAAATTATATCACCCACAAACATAAACAATAAATAATAAGTAAGTCCCTCTCCAAGCACAAGAGCTTAGTCCTTTTATTGGAGAGAACAGCATTATTAATTTTAAGATTGTTAAGTAGAAATATCTAGAAAATAAAGTAAACTACAAAAACTCTTAAAACTATATTATATAAATAAATAAAACCTACTTTTATATAACGGACTTTCGGCTTTAACGGACACCCCTTCTCCTTAAATAGTCCGTTATATCGAGGTTTAACTGTACGTAATAACTGCGATAGCCGTTTACAAAGCATAAGCATGAATAATAATAGCAAGTCAATTAAATAAAATCTAATTAAAATTAATTGCTGATCAAACCAAAAAAGGATATGTTATTGTGGTTTCAAATCTAATTAAGATTAGGCATAAATGATATACGGAAATTGTGCAGCTGTTTGATCAATGATGGAGGAACTTCAAAAGATCTATAATACCAATCTAACTAACTAACTAACCATCACGCCGCTTCCCCGCAGGGGTAGGCAGAGAGAATCGAACGCCACACCACTCTGTCTTTGCAAACACTCTTTGCCTCTTCTACATTCATGCATCTCCTCATACATACCCGACGATTATTACGACTCCTGACCCGGCCGCTTTCAAGTATTTGACATACCTGACTGTGCCAAGTTTTCCTCGGTCGTCCTCTGCTTCTTTTTCCGACTACATTCGCCTCATAAATTTGTTTGACAGTTCTTTCTTCACTCATACGCTCCACATGTCCAAACCATCTCAACACACCTTTCTTAATTTTATCGATAATGCTTATCTCAGCCTTACATTCTTTCCTTATTTCATCATTCGAACATCTATCAAACATCGTTTATCCACACATTCGTCTGAGGGATCGCATTTCGACTGCATTCAGTCTGCTTTCATCCTTCTTTTGCCAACTCCATGCTTCGCTTCCATACATAAGGGTTGGAACAAGAACTCCATTGTGTACTGCCAGTTTAGCTTCCGCTGATAGATTTTTATTTGCTAAAACTGATTTTAGTGCACCATTCACTCTGTTCCCAGCATTCACTCATAAAGACATAATACCAATCACCATGTGATATTACTCCAGATAGGTGATGAATTGAATGAAAATAATCGAATTAGCAATCAACTCTAGTCTGGGCCATACTGTTATATGGCAACGAAACGTGGACTATCGGGCAGGCAGAACGAGGTCGGATGTAGACATTTGAGATGTGGTGCTACAGGTGCATATTGCGGATTCATCGGTCAAGGGAACAACGAGGTAATTCAATTGATCTATTCTTTCAAATAATGCTCTCTTTTTAAAAGTTATTCAATTACTCCATTCGTTCAAATAATATTCTATTCTTAAAAGTTATTAGGTTAATCCATTCATTCAAATTATATTCTATGTTTCAAACATATTTGATTAATTCATTCATTTAAATAAAATTCTATTTTCAAAAGTTATTCAAATTAATCTATTCATTCAATTAATATTCTATTTTTAAAACATATTCGATTACTTCATTCATTTAAATAATATTCTATTGGAAAAGTTATTCCATCACTCCATTCATTCAAATAATATTATATTTAAAAAATATATTTAATAATAATAATAAAACCCTTATCCGCACCCCAATGGTGCATAGGGCACTGTGTCATATTAACGCAGTGTTATCTTAATCGTTTACACATGAAGGAAAGGTGATCAGCCCTCCGCTTCAGGTACCAGTCCATGGTAATATTGAATAAATATTACAGTGAAAAAATCACTTATATTTATTTTACCCCCCTTGGGAATCGAACCCGGGACCTCCAGAACGGTAGCCGAGCGTGCTGACCATTACACTACGGAGGCGGACCATTTATTTAAATAATTTTCTATTTTTAGAACTTATTCGATTGCTACATTATTTCAAATAATTTATACTTTTAAAAGTAATCCAATTGGTCCATTCTTTCAAATGATATTCTATATTTAAAAGTTATTAAACTACTCCATTCATTCAAATAATATAACATTGTTAAAAGTTATTGGGTTATTCCATCTATTCAAACAATATTGTATAGCACAAAGTGAGCTGAGCCCTGGTTAGTTACAGCGGGTGAGCACACAACACGCAGAACCAAATACAATAAACTTACTGTTTCATTAGGTTAGTGCGAGGACAGACATTACTCCCTTTATTGTTGTGTGTGATAAGTCGTAAGCCGGCCTGCCATTCCTGTTATACAAATACACCAGAGCATGCATGGAACAATACATTTCATGCAATAAACATAAATACAATTAAGAATATAAATACAGACTCATAGACAATAAAATACAATACAATAAAGGCACAATACACAGTATAAAGTAAATATTCTTTTAATTGTTTTATTAAAGGAATATTTATGTCGGGTTGTGGTCCTGTGGTTAGTGTCGCGGACTCTTGAGTCAGCGTTTCTCGGTTCGAACCCTCTCTACCACAATTTGATACCTATTTCTAATAATGAACCGCTTAGGCTCACAGAAATAGCATGAAAATGAAATATTTGTGTAAAAAATAACAACACAAATATTTCTCTTATAAAAAAATAAATATTGTGTTTTTGATACTAAAATGCAATTTAGTAGACTCAGTATTTGATTTTAATATTTAGCATATAAATATGTATTATGGTTAACTGAGATTTGAATTTGAAGTCTGTACTATAGATTGTTCAAAATTATAAAAAAGTACAAAAACTTCAAGAAAGAAGGTAAATTGCTCCTATATACTCGTATACCTACAAGGCTAGGGTTGGAATTACAGTGAAAACACGCTTTATCTACATGGTGTAAATAAGTCTCACTATACTTTTATTTGCAGCGACTTTGGCATTTCGAAACCAGTTGTCGATCAGTATTATTAGGAACATAACGATACCTACTGAAAGAAAATTGACGATTATGTGTTTTTTTGTGAATAGAAAGTTATCTACACTACGTCAATAAATTATTATCTTCCGTATGAAATCCGAGCTTCGCACTAAAATTGAAATTATCTTTACCATAGGTACATAGTAAAATGATGACTTCCATGTAAAATCAATGCTCTTGAAGTAAAATATATACATGTATATTCACCTAAATATCATGCATTATAATTTTTAAGATAAAAAAGTTAGTTTTAAGGGTGTGTATAAAATAATATTCATATGATAAAACATGCACAAAAATGGACAAATTGCCACTTAATTTAATACTTAAATTATTTTTATACCATGCACAACAACGTTTATAATATAACGGTATAAGTAAGCAGATTCATGCATCATTACAAAGTACATAAAGCCCATAATCCTGCAATTTTCAGATTGCACTTACTGCTTCTTCAGGCAGGTCATTGGGCAAAAGTTGTTGGCTTTTCCGTTGTGCGTAATTTTCCGGAGTCCGTCTAGCCACACCTAGTCACAGGAAATTGAGCTGTAATATCTCTCCTGGGATATCTCTGATGTGTGAACATGTGGATATATTTTTTTGCGGTCACAAAACACGAGATAGAGCACCAAATTATTCAGAGTTTATATTTTTTTGCTTACAACCTAATTAATTAATCAATTTAAAACCTTTGCTTTTCAGAAAAGCAGGTATGCCAATTTGGGAAGAACAATTTTTAAAAATTTCATCTGTAAAATACATGAAAGGTGAAAAAAAACGAGTTGTGGTAAAAACCTTTACTTCTAATCCGCATCCAATGGTGCATAGGGCACAGCATTGTATCGAAGTAGTGATACATTGATCTTTAATTACAGTCCTGCGCTTCAGACGCCAGTAGAGGGTGATATTAAATACATGTTGGAGTGTAAAATCAATGTTGTTTATTTTTGTCCTCCTGGGAATTGAACCCGGGACCTCCAGTATGGTAATTAAACACAATAACCACTACACAGGCAGACAATCACGCCAATCAGAGCGCAGATTCGTCACATATTTCTACCCCCAAATAAAGTTGAAATAAAAAAAATTACATCAAATGATCCGGCAGACACATTGCGTTAATATACCTATCCATTTTTAATTTAAATTCACCACTACAATAGACATAAACATCTCTGAAAAGAAGTGATAACATTTAACCATACTGTATACATCGATATGAGATCAAAAAATGCCGCAAAAGTCATGCGAATAAATAACTCACACGCAATTTACGACGAGTCGAGTGAAAAGGTAAAATTACCCTTCCCGCCCAACACCACCAGTCGAGTGAAACGGTAAAATTACCCTTCCCGCCTGGTCACAAAACTAGAACAATGATCAAAGGTATTTTTGCCCTTGTTTAGTTTTATAGATAACTCCCAAACGTGGTAGTATTTCATCCTGACATTGTCACCAAATCGAGATGGAACTATGCGAGGATAAGGTGGCAGGTACACCTACCTTGGCTGTTGCAGCATCCGGGCAGACCACGTGCTGCATATTGATGTTGATGTAATCGGTTCCACTGCATATCGTGAGGGACTTGTCTTCCAAACTGTCGCCATGTTTGTTGATCAAGTTGTAGCTCAGCTTCGAATCCTGCGTACGAACAAAAATCGGAATCAGATTGGCACTTTCAATTGCTACATTCAAAATTTGTACCAGATTCAAGTTTGGTACTGACATTCCTAGGTGGAACTGCATTTAATGTAATAAGAAAATGTATGTGGTGAATGTGGGAAAAAGACAAGGGGGTTTATGAATTTTATAAACATTATTCCCAAGTATCATTTTATGACGACCGCCTACGTTGTTCACTGTAATATTTATTCAATATTACCCTGGACTGGTACCTGAAGCGGAGGGCTGATCACTTTTCCTACATGTGTAAACGATGAAGATAACACTGCGTTTACATGACGCAGTGCCCTATGCACCATTGGGTGCAGATAAGGGTTTTATTATATAATATTATTACATCATTTTATGACATAATTAAAAATAAAGATTTTAGAAAGGAATGTAAGGCTGAACTAGGGATAATTAAAAATATGTATTAAGAAGAGTTTTTTTTAATGTGTTATGGACATGTGGAGCGAATGAATAAAGAGAGGATGACAAAGAAAGTATATTTAGCGAATGTGAGCGAGGGAGAACAGAACGAGAACGGTCAAAAAGACTTCAGGCACGATCAGATCAATCAGAACCTAAAATCTGGTGGTGTAAAAAGTGTGCGTAATCGGAGGGCATGTATGACTAGATGTATGGATGTGAAGGAAGCTAGGAGTGTATGTCAGGACAAAAGAGTGTTGCGTTCCATCCTCTCTGCCTACCCCTGCGCGGAAACAGTATGATGGTAAAAGTAGTAGTAGTAGTAGTAGTAGAGTAATTAACAACAACTAATGCGTTCACTCAGACGAATGTGCGGCAAAACGTTGCATGATAGATGTTCGAATGGTGATATAAGGAAAGAACGCATGGTTGAGGTAAGCATTATCGATAAAATTAAGAAAGATGTGTTGAGATGGTTTAAACATGTGGAACGAATGAGATGGAAAAAGCGGTATAAGAAATATTTATGAGGCAAATGTAGTAAGAAACAGGAGTAGAGTAAGACCGAGGAAAACTTGACATGATCAAGTAGGTCAAATAGTAGAATGCAGTTAGGTCAAGAGTCAGCAATAATCGGCGGGTATGTATGAGGAGATGTACGAATGTGGAAGAGGCGGGGAATGTTTACAAAGACAGAGTAGTGTGGTATTCTATTCACTTTACCTACCCTTGCTGGTAAGCGACGTGATGGATATTTAGTTAGTTTATATTCATTTTTTGATAAGATAAATTTGAAAAGACCCTATCATAGGCTATCTTGTAAACACTACGCTAAATAAGTAAAAAAGCAACGCTTCTTTCATCTCACCACAGATGTCTGTAGTGAATTTCAGTTAATGAATAGAAGTTCCAAGAATTTGTTTAGCGTGGTTGTCAATCATGGGTAGAATTGGTAAACGTTACACGTTTGTAAAGTGATCACTCAAACCAGTCTGCGACGGTCGTAAGCCCCGTAAATACTCGGACTTCCATATTCTTCTTCATCTATGTTGAGGTGTTGAAAAAAAAGTAAACATGCAATACAGAACAAACATTGCTAAGAAATACATTTTAATTATGCCCCATAAAAATAATCTCTAAGGGATTTGCAAAGTAAACTCACTGAAAATAATTTGTTTACTCAAGGCCTACGCAAAGCAAACGTTGTTTAAATAAAATTAAAATAAACGGTGCAAACATTATATAAATAACTTGTCCGAAAAGAAATTAAATCTACATTTTCAGGAAAAAAGCAAAGAAGAATAATTAAATTGAAAAATTACTATACTCATAAAAAATTCGAAATCTTAATATCTATTAGGTGAACTAAGAATTGACACCATTATTTTAAACCAAATTTGTGTGATGAAATGGATCTACAGTGTGAATTCATGAGGCAAGTAAACAAGACTGCAGTCATCTCAGGATCCCTGAAAAATAGTATATGAAAAAACCCTCATGAAGATCGGCAGCAAAATTAAAATTTATAAAGCTTGTGTGCGACCCATCATGACATATCGCTCACTCCTTTCAAGAACGTCATAAATCAAAAATCGTCAATTTTCAGTTGTGCATGTTTTCGGAATGCCCAGAAAATGTACTATATCCCAGCAAAAGAGGAATGTTTTTAACTTAATATTTACCCGCTACAGGGCAGAAACGGTTGTTTTTGCATTTTGAAGAAAAGGTATTGTGTAATCATTTTTTGAAATATATTAAATATTTTTCAAATGGAGAAAAAAACCTACAAGTTTTACCTAAAAGATCTGTTGCACAGTAAAAAGATCAATTAGTGGCTTGATATTTATTTTTAATACATTGTATTATATTTTTAAACATTAAAAACGTTCTCCTAAAAAGTTTTTTGATTTATGACGTTCTTGAAAGGAGTGAGCGATATGGGATCGAATGCAGAACGGACACCGCAGTAACAAAAAACCTGCTAAGAATCTCAGAAATGAAGACTCTAAGGAGCATATCTGGCAAGAGTCTACGAGATAGAATAAGGAACACCAGGATAAGAGAAATATGCGAGATTGAAGATGTCGCTAGACGGGGAAGGCAACGAAGAAAACAATGGTATGCGCATGTGAGGAGAATGGAACCATCCAGATTCCCCCACATTGTACTGCACGGCCAACTCCAAGGTAGATTACTCCCTGGCAGACCACAAGATGGATAGATAGATGGATATGTAAAAGGCCTACACCAAGAAGAAGATTTGAACCAATTTGTGTCTGATACACTTTAAACCATTGAAGAATTGATCTAAAAACTATGATATAATAAATAATAATAATAATAAATCCCTTACCGCACCCCAATGGTGCATAGGGCACTGCTTCATATAAACACAGTGTTATCTCGATCGTTTACACATGAAGGAAAGGTGATCAGCCCTCCACTTCAGGTACCAGTCCAGTGTAATATTGAAAAAATATTATAGTGAAAAAATCACTTATATTTATTATATTTTATATTATATTATATTATTGGTCTATAGTGCAGTTTAATTCAAATTCGGATTGAATTAATTTATTTTCAATTGATCTGGGTGTTTGTGATGTATTTTTCACATTTACCTTCCCTATCCTTACTATCCTACCTGCAGACTAGCATCTAAAATAGACGCTTTGCGGGTATTCCTTTGAAGAAAAAAAAGTAACTAATTAACATATCGCTTACTTCTTTCAAGAACGTCATAAATCAAAAATCGACAATTTTCAGTTGTGCATGTTTTCGGAATGCCCAAAAAATGTACTTCATCCCAGCAAAAGAGGCATATTTTTAACTTAATATTTACCCGCTACAGGGTAGAAACTGTTGTTTTTGCATTTTGAAGAAAAGGTATTGTGTAAAGAGAAAAAATCTGCAAGTTTTACCTAAAAAGATCTGTTGCACAGTAAAAAGTTCAATAAGTGGCATGATATTTATATTTAACACGTTGTTTTATATTTTTAAACTTTAAAAACATTCTCCTGAAAAGTTTTTTGATTTATGACGTTCTTGAAAGGAGTGAGCGATATGGGGTTCTTCAAAATGAAATTACAAATACACTTGCCTTTGGAACTCCACCAGCTCTTATGTCGCTCACTTGACAAAGCTCAATGACATCTCCTTCCTGAAAAAAAAAGCTCTTTTAAATACGAGTACATTTATGTAAGTATAATAGTCAACATTTTGAGTGTGTCCAAATACTTGTTCACAAAATCTGGATTATCTCCAATCACAGGAGTTATTTTCATATTATTTTTTTGACAAAAAAAATAATATGAAAATAACTCCTGTGATTGGAGATAATCCAGATTTTGTGAACAAGTATTTGGACACACTCAAAATGTTGTAAATAAATTATCTGGTCAAATTATAAGCTGAATAATAAAAATGAAAATGGTATTTTCTGGCGTTTCTCATGTGTGTGATTATAATCCAGGGTTCGGACATCACATACTAATTTAAGAGTTTCTGCTTAGTAAAAAGCTTCTTTACATCTCACCAATAGATGTCTGTAGTGAAGTTCTAGTGATTCAAGAACAAGGTTTCTAAATTGGTATATATATATATATATATATATATATATATATATATATATATATATATATATATATATATATATATATTATTTTTTGACATCTCATCAAAGATGAAGAAGAATATGGAAGTCTGGGCATTTACGGGGCTTACGACCGTCATAGATGTTCTTCTTCATCTTTGATGAGATGTCAAAAAATAATATGAAAATAACTCCTGTAATTGGAGATAATCCAGATTTTGTGAACAAGTATTTGGACACACTCAAAATGTTGTATATATATATATATATATATATATATATAGAACTTCCAAGAATTTGAGTAGTGTGGTTGTCAATAATGGGTAGAATTGGTGAATGTTACATGTGTGTAAAGTGATCACTTAAATCAGCCTATGACGGTCGTCAGCCCCGTAAATGCCCAGACTTCCATATTCTTCTACATCTTTGATGAGATGTCAAAAAAAATAATAGTCAATATTAAACTAGATCACAGTTCTTTGGTTACCCAAGTTCACAAAGGTATTCAAATACTGTACAAAGAAAACTTTTGTATGGAATTCATAAAACGCATGTTCAAAGCTAAGTCAAATTGATGATGCATTATTTATTCTTCTTCTTCTTGTTCTAATCCAATTGTGCATAGGGCACTGCATCGTATAGAAGGATTGTAATTTTGATTGTTGTACACATTATATAGGCTACTTCTATTTACAACACTTTGAGTGTGTCCAAATACTTGTTCACAAATCTGGATTATCTCCAATTATAGGAGTTATTTATCTTATTATGTTTTTGACATCTCAACATAGATGAAGAAGAATATGGATGTCTGGGCATTTTCTTCTTCATCGATGTTGAGATGTCAACAAAATATAATTTAATAGATTTATATTATCCATTGACACTTCGTGATGGAATTGCATTTTTAATATATAATTAGATTAAAACCAATATTTTTAGCTTTTCCACTTAATTTTTATTTGACCAGCGACCGGGTTTCGTCGTTACCGACATCATCAGACCGGTCTGATGATGTCGGTAACGACGTAACCCGGTCGCTGGTCAAATAAAAATAAAGTGGAAAAGCTAAAAATATTGGTTTTAATCTAATAATATATTAAAAATATAATTTGATGTAACACGTGTGTAAAGTGATCACTTAAACCAGCCTATGACGGTCGTAAGCCCCGTAAACGCCCAGACTTCCATATTATTCTTCATCTATGTTGAGATGTCAAAAAAGGCTATATTTATCATTATCTTTTTCAAATCATAACCCAGGAATGTATAAGTACCCTTGAGGTAGTATTTCACGAAAATGGCGCTATATAAATTATCCAAAATGATTATTACATGAAGGACAGGTGATAAGCCCAGCGCGTTAGGTAATATTAAATCAATATTAGTGTGAAAAATCACATATCGCTCACTCCTTTCAAGAACGTCATAAATCAAAATTCGTAAATTTTTAGTTGTGCATATTTTCGGAATGCCCAGAAAATGTACTACATCCCAGCAAAAGCGGCATATTTTTAACTTAATATTTACCCGCTACAGGGCAGAAAGTGTTGTTTTTGCATTTTGAAGAAAAGGTATTGTTTAATTATTTTTTTAAATAAACTAAATATTTCTCAAATGGAGAAAAAACATTCAGGTTTTTACCTAAAAAGATCTGTTGCACAGTAAAAAGTTCAATAAGTGGCTTGATATTTATTTTTAATACATTGTATTATATTTTTAAACTTTAAAAACGTTCTCCTGAAAAATCAAGTATTTTGATTTATGACGTTCTTGAAAGGAGTGAGCGATATATTTACCCCCCCCTGGGAATCAAACCCGGGACCTCTAGCAAGGTAGCCGAATGCGGTGACCACTACACTAAATAAATAAATGAAATAAATAAATAAATAAATGAAAGAAATGTATTTGATACTTTTTACTTTTACTCATAATGTACGAATATTGACGTTAAAGCGGGATATTCGATAGCCCGCAACTTAATTTTCTGTAAACCCAGGAATCGTAATTGAACGTAATTGAATATTTTGCTTAAAACGCCATTTTGAGCTCTGCATGTTTTCGGAATGCCCAGAAAATGTACTATATCCCAGCAAAAGAGGCATATTTTAAACTTAGTATTCACCTGCTA
This sequence comes from Brachycentrus maculatus, assembly GCF_059751285.1. Lineage (NCBI taxonomy): Eukaryota > Metazoa > Arthropoda > Insecta > Trichoptera > Brachycentridae > Brachycentrus > Brachycentrus maculatus. The sequence goes on along the minus strand of NW_028280762.1, from coordinate 1,691,777 downwards.
CAGGGCGGAAAGTGTTGTTTTTGCATTTTGAAGAAATGGTATCGTTTATTTTTCATTTTTTTAAATATGTAATACAAAATATTTTTCAAATGGAGAAAAAAACCTTCAAATTTTACCTAAAAAGATCTGTTGCACAGTAAAAACTTCAATAAATGGCTAGTAATTTATTTTTAATACATCGTATTATATTTTTAAACTTTAAAAACGTTCTCCTGAAAAATCAAGTTATTTGATTTATGACGTTCTTGAAAGGAGTGAGCGATATGTATATTCGAAAAAAAAATCCAGTACATGCATACTCAAAAAAAAATTGTGCGGGGAGACACTTCTAGCACATCGCGCGGCCGGTCGCTTGCCGAATTGAATGTTTGCGAGTACCCCCATAAGAAAAAATACGAAGAGTACATTTTGCTTATATGTATTTGGGGCAGCTTATTTGGTTTGGTACAGTACAGTTTACATACAAGCAACTCAGAAAATAAATACATATTATGACGACAGTCATAATACGGCAGTAGACATTAGATTATCCGAGTACATGAGAACTTTTCTTATCGCTTATTAAAAACCGGATTTCCCCGGTATTCATACGGCACGAAGTAAAGAGAACATTTTTAATATCCTCAGCTAACTGTGTAATGAAAAAAGATAACAAAATATATTTTACAACTTAATTAGTGTGCATTAACGATAAAATTAACGATAAAACAAGAAAATTACGATAAAAAATCATATTGATGACCGGCAGTTTAAGAATAAAGCTATCTAATAAAATATGTATATAGATTGTGTTTATAACACCTTCAGGGCAATTTCAAAAATAAATATATAAAAATTAAGGAGAATATGGAAGTCTGAATATTTACAGGGCTTATACTTTTTTTTACTTTATTGCTCTTCTCAACTTATACATCTTATAACTGTTTATGTTTTATTTTTTATTATTATTTTTATTTTAGCTCTAAATTAAGTCTGCCATTTAATCTTCTAACTTTTGCTATATTTTATTCTTGCTGTTTACTTTTAACTCATTTAACATTTGTCCGCCTCCGTAGTGTAATGGTCAGCACGCTCGGCTACCGTTCTGGAGGTCTCGGGTTCGATTCCCAGGGGGGTCAAATAAATCTAAGTGATTTTTACACTGTAATATTTATTTAATATTACCCTGGACCGGTACCGGAAGCGGAGGGCTGATCATCTTTCCTTCATGTGTAAACGATCAAGATAACACTGCGTTTATATGAAGCAGTGCGGCTGTCCAAATTTAAAACACAGTAAGGGACATTTTTTTGTAGTAAGTTTTTTTTGCATTTTTGGACTAAGTAGACTCTACTCTACTTAGTCCATAAATGCAAAAAAACGTACTACAAAAAAATGTCCCTTACTGTGTTTTAAATTTGGACAGCCGAGTGCCCTATGCACCATTGGGGTGCGGATAAGGGTTTTATTATTATTATTTATTAACATTTGTGAAATTTTGTAATTGGAATGTTACAATTACCTGTTTTATTTGTTATTCATTCTTGTAAATGTATTTATGTTAAGGTTCTGTTAAATTTCTAAATAAATAAATAAATAATCTGTTGTGGGCTAATTCAGTCATCACTTGTAACATTCATTTATACACATGTAACATTCATAATTTTATCCATCATTGACAACCACACTAATAAAATTTTTGGGACTCATACATATGTGTATTATTTATTTCATGTCGCTTCACGTTTCAGTTCACGGCAGCATCTATCGATGGTTTGAGAAACCTTTTATTTAGCAAATAACCTTTTTATTTAGATGTATACAATATCCCAACAGGATTATTTTACATACTGGTAGACGCCTGAAAACATGATAATTTTTTTTATGCAGCTTTTAATTTGACCAGTAACTTTATTCACAACATTTTGGGTGAGTCCGAAACCTTGATCATAAATCTGGGTTTACATTATGACATCTCAACATAGATGAAGAAGAATATGGAAGTTTGAGTATTTACAGGTCACTGTATTTTGCCAATTTATTTACTTATAACCCTTATCCGCACCCAATGGTGCATAGGGCACTGCACCGAATTGACACAGTGTCATCTTGATCATTACTTACATGAAGGCAAGGTGATCACTCTTGAGCCTCAGGAACCACTCCAGGGTTAAATTAAATAAATATTACAGTGTAAAATCTCTAATATTTATTTTCACCTCCCCCCCTGGGAATCGAACCCGGGACCTCCAGCACGGTAGCTAAACACGCTGGCCATTACACCACGGAGGCGGACAATTTATAGACCGTTAAAAACTTTATAATATGCATTTTTAAGTTAAAATTGCAAATTTTCGAGTTAACGTTTTTTGGCAGTACACCCACGACATTTATAATTTTTTTGCGTTTGGTCACCCTATGAGCGTATACATCCTTAACCGTCGGCAAGACTACCTACCTATGGGAGTGTTCCGAAATGTGTCATTGCATTCACCTACCCCCCCCCCCCCTCGACCCGCCACGCCCCCTCCCGACGTCCCTCAGGATCCCTGACCTATATTCATAAATTCCTTCGTCCCGCGGCCTTCCCTACAAACACCCCTTAGGACGTTTGTCCACTACACGAAATTACACGGAATGTTACCGTCCGGCACGTCAGTTAGCGTTTTAAAACGACGATCGGCTTGGATTGGCTTGTGCTTTTGTCCATCTTTCTTCGGATCGGAGCTCTTGATCGGTGTGTGAACACGTTGCGCGTAAATTCGATCACGCTAAACTGTCTTAGTCGTTTTCAACTTTCAAAACCGGACTGAAATCCCGTGTAGTGGACAAACGCCCTTATAGGCACTTGTGCACTGCACGGAATTTTATCGTCCGGCAGTCCGTTTTTTTTTTTAAAAATAAAAGCAACTCGACTGTTTAGCGTGATCGAATTTACGCGCACCGTGATCACGCACCGATACGAAGACAGAAAGAGCACAAGCCAATCCGAGCCAATCATCCGTTTATCATGCTAACAGAAGTGCCGGACGGTAAAATTCCGTGTAGTGCACAAGCGCTCTATGCCTGACAGGGCGCTCTGCGCAGTATCGATATTGTGGGAAAATATGACATTAATTTTTAATTAAATTTCACTTGGTAAATACCGCTTTTTCATAAAATTTATTGTGACACGTGTTTCGATGCATTTCGCATCTTCATTCATAAAATAAAAATATTAGTAAACCCATAATTACCTATATGACAATATATATATATATATATATATATATATATATATATATATATATATATATATATATATATATATATATATATATATATATATATATATATATATATATATATATATATATATATATATATATATATATATATATATATATATATATATATATATATATATATATATATATATATATATATATATATATATATATATATATATATTATATTTAAACTCAAATTATGAACAAGGTATTGTGAGTTTAATAAAAAATCCAGTTCATTACCATAACTTATATAATTTTTTTGACATCTCATCGAAGATGAAGAAGAATATGGAAGTCTGGGCATTTACGGGGCTGACGGCCGTCATAGGCTGGTTTAAGTGATCACTTTACAAACGTGTAACATTCACCAATTCTACCCATTATTGACAACCACACTACTCAAATTCTTGGAAGTTCTATATATATGAACCAATTTAGAAACCTTGTTCTTGAATCACTAGAACTTCACTAGAGACATATCTATTGGTGAGATGTAAAGAAGCTTTTTTACTAAGCAGAGATTTTATTGCGAAAAAAATGGTGCATCGTTAAAATAATTTATGCATTGATATATAATACATAAGTATATCATATTATGTACATGTGAATTTCTTGTGGTAAAATCATTAACACGTAATTTATGCCGAGGTGAGTCAAGCATCTTGTGTGTGAATGTGAATTTAAATACTGAACGCGACAAGGAAAATATCAATGATTCCTCTAATTTTGTCGTTATACTTATTAGAATTGCAAATGGACGCATAAAATTTAAGTAATCTTTTTACTTAAATAAAAATTTATGTAAAAAGATGTGCCATGTCTAATTTCCGTTGCAATAACGTAAAATCACAAAAAAAAAATCAAAATAACATGATAGATATTTGATATTTTACTAATCTACATCTAAATAAAAGGATCTCTGCTAAATTAAAGATTTCCCATCCAACCATACATGGCTCCAGTGAACTCCCGTAAAGTGTCATGAGATTATTGTTTTATCGGCTGTCCAAACTCAAAACACAGTAAGGGATATTTTTTGTTATTGTACGTTTTTTTTGCATTTTTGGACTTCCATATTCTTCTTCGTCTATGATGAGATGTCAAAAAATAATATATGTAGGAGTTACAAAAAATTGCGTAGTGTAGTTGTTAATCATTGGTAGAATGGTGAATGTTGAAGGTCATAAACCCTGAAAATACTCCATATTCTTCTTCGTCTATGTTGAGATGTCAAAAAGATGAATCCGATGATTTGAGCTAAATTGAATACTGTTCAATACTATTGTATTACCAGATATATCTCCGCGCACATTTTTTTAAAAAGAATATACATATAATATATATTTTGGAATTAGATTTTTTTACAATATAGTACATTGAAAAAATATTTTTTAATAATTTTTCTCTATCTCTCTAACCCTTATCCGCACCCCAATGGTGCATAGGGCACTGCATCATATAAACGCAGTGTTATCTTGTTCGTAAACACATGAAGGAAAGGTGATCAGCCCTCCGCTACAGGTACCAGTCCAGGGCAATATTGAATAAACATTAAAGTGAAAAAAATCACTTATATTTATTTTACCCCCCCTGGGAATCGAACCCGGGACCTCCAGAACGGTAGCCAAGCGTGCTGACCATTACACTACGGAGGTGGAGGAGTTTTTAAAAATCATATTTAAAAAGAAAAAACCTAATACGAAAAATAGTTTTTTTTCCGAGGACGGTTAAACCACTTTTTCAATCTACAAAATAAAACAGGATGTTTTTAATAGTAAACCATTTAACGTTAAACCACTTATTCAATATACAAAATAAAACAGGATGTTTTTAATAGTAAACCATTTAATGTTAAACCACTTTTTCAATTAACAAAATCAAACAGGATGTTTTTAATAGTAAACCATTTAATGTTAAACCACTTTTTCAATATACAAAATAAAACAGGATGTTTTTAATAGTAAACCATTTAATGTTAAAACACTTTTTCAATTAACAAAATAAAACAGGATGTTTTTAATACCTCGGGTGGATTTTTTGGAAACCCTGCTTAGCATAGAACGCACGCGGATAAATTGGGAGATGGCGAAATATTTAATGAGTATTTATTTAGTCATGTTATGTTTGAAAAAGCACTTTAAAAATTAAAATGAAAGGGTTGGTTCCACCCTTAACGGAATAAACGATCTCTCCCTTAGCATGTTTCCTTTCGTTTTGTCCTTCTGGCACTCTCTGTGAAGGGAATCTGGGACACCAGGGCTGGAATGGAGAGCCCTATAAATTTCTTACAGAGGCGGGTCAAGAATAAATTGATGGGTTAGCCCAAAAATGGTACTGATTTATTTATTTAGTTTGCAACCATCGCCAAAACCTAAATTAAATTTCTTGAATGTTTTTCACATATACTTAGAGGCACATTTAAAAAGTTTACAAAATAAAACAACTTTGTTTTTAACCACTTAATAAAAAAGTGGTTATTTAAAAAAAATGCTCGTTTTGCGAATTACTCGTTATGAGAGGTTCCACTGTTTTATTAAGAAGTAAACTCTCCGATATTGCGTATTTCCATTTTTGGAAACAGCCCTGGAACGTCCTTTTGTGATGTCCTTAGGTTCTTTCGTCGCCTTAATCTCGGGAATCGTCTCAAATCTTCCTTCCAAAGTCCGCTTGAGTTTGGGGAGCAAAAAGAAGTCAAAATCTTAAATGCTCCTTTGCATAACAGTCAAAATATTTTGAAATTTTGTTTAGTAGATAGTGTTGTAGTATTAATCAGTCTTGATAAAGTAGCGGTTAGCTTGGAAACCGGTAGACATTATAATTAACTTATAATAAAATATTTATAGTGATTTTAAAACAAAGTTACATTCGAATTATAAAATGAAAAATCACAAAGTTAGTGCTTAAAATATAAATTATACTAATAATAATAATAATAAATCCCTTACCGCACCCCAATGGTGCATAGGGCACTGCTTCATATAAACGCAGTGTTATCTCGATCGATTACACATGAAGGAAAGGTGGTCAGCCCTCCACATCAGGTACCAGTCCAGTGTAATATTGAATAAATATTAGAGTGAAAAAATCACTTATATTTATTAAAAACCCCTCGGAATCGAACCCGGGACCTCCAGAACGGTAGGCGAGCATGCTGACCATTACACTACGGAGGCGGACGAGTGCTAATAAAGTACGTTTATAACCTCAATCTACGTATTAATTAAATACCCCACAAATTATATTTCTGTCATTATACCGCATATCGTGCTATAAAGCAAATAGTGTAACTTTTGATGGAATAGAAAAAGAGATTGAAAAATTGTCAATTAAAAAAAAAGTATTTACTTAACGAGAATGATTGTCCGCCTCCGTGGTGTAATGGTCAGCGTGTTTAGCTACCGTGCTGGAGGTCCCGGGTTCGATTCCCAGGGGGGGATGTGAAAATAAATATTAGTGCTTTAACACTGTAATATTTATTTGATATTACCCTGGACTGGTTCCTGAAGCGCAAGAGTGATCACCTTGCCTTCATTTAAGTAATGATCAAGATAACATTTGATGCAGTGCCCTATGCACCATTAGGTGCGGATAAGGATTATAAATAATAAAAAAGTGATAACAATAGGAACGCATGTGCGATTAAGATAGGTATTAAAGGATTAGTTACGCACTAAATGGTGTGTTGACGCTTAGTTGCTATGGCAAATGACGTAAACCAATCAAGTACCGCGATTCTACAAACACATCCCACCGTGGGCATCCTTATCTGGTGACAAGACCAAAGGTTTTTGTTTTAACGCCATGGGAATATTTAATAAATAATTGTTAAATATTCCTAAAACTAACTAACTAACTAACCATCACGCCGCTTCCCCGCAGGGGTAGGCAGAGAGAATAGAGCGCCACACCACTCTGTCCTTGCAAACATTCTTCGCCTCTTCCACGTTCATACATCTCCTCGTACATACCCGTCGATTGTTACGACTCCTAACCTGACCACTTTCAAGTATTTGGCATACCTGATCGTGCCATGTTTTTCTCGGTCTTCCTCTGCTTCTTTTCCCACTAACATTCGCCTCATGAATTTGTTTTACCGTTCTTTCCTCACTCATTCGTTCTACATGTCCAAACCATCTCAACACACCTTTCTTAATTTTATCGATAATCCTTATCTCAGCTTTGCATTCCTTCCTTATTTCACTATTCGCACATCTATCATGCATCGTTTTGTCGCACATTCTTCTGAGAGATCGCTTTTCGACTGCATTCAGTCTACTTTCATCCTTCTTTTGCCAACTCCATGTTTCACTTCCATACATTATCCCATGGCGTTAAAATAAAAATTAACAAATTTTTATTTATTTACTAGCTGTAAAATAAGTGATTTTTTCACTCTAATATTTATTCAATATTACTGGACTGGTTCCGTGAAGCGAAGGGCTAATCACCTTTCCTTCATGTGTCAACGATCAAGATAACACTGCGTTTATATGATGCAGTCCCCTATGCACCATCGGGTACGGGTGAGGGTTTGAATGAAAAAAAAGTATACGGCTAGTCTGGTGAAATGGAAAATTCAAAGCAAACATTTCTAATAAGTTTAATTTCACGACTGTCAAGAAGGACGCTGTCCACCATGACCAATGTTTAATATTGCGTATGTTGCTGTTACGATTTCAACAGATGGCGTTGCCACTGCGGTCATTTTTAAAAATGTTGTTTTTACCTGTGACAGGTAAAAATACATTTCAAAATGTTTATTTTAGCACGATTTTCTAAAGAATTTAGCACGATTATTAGTACGTCGTATACCTGAAGAGATGACAATACAATGCACTGCGGAAGTACTTATGATCGGTACCCTGTCAACGCTTGTCGATATTATACAGTAAACCTACCTATAACGTTGAGATAGATACCGCGTTATGGGAGGAAACGTTATAGGGGGAAATGTTTTTAATTTAAAAATGATTTATTTCAGACATTTCCGCTGGTTGAAATGTAAAAATATAATTTAACACATTAATCTCCTGTAACATTCCCTCCGATAATGTGGTATCTATCTCAACGTTATAGGGGGGTTTACTGTATCAAACATGGCCATCGTAAGGGTTAAATAACAATAAAAAATGAACGAGTGGAATCAGAAGACGGATGGCGCGTGACGTCACGATTCGCTTCCGGGAGTAGGGGCTTAGTTCCGTTTCCTCTCGACTTCTCCAAGATCGATGGATGGCTTTGGTATGATAGTAGACCAAGGTGAAATTACTATCCTTAACGCATACGGTTTGTTATTTAAATTCAAAGTGCAAAAATGTGTCATATTAATATTGATGAGTTAATTTATAATAAAGATATTTTAATAGAGTAAAATACCAGTTCAACATCGAAGAACTTATACAAATTGATAGTGACCAAGTTAAACAAGCTAATACGAGTATGGACATGCAACTCAGAGCGTACAAATCTCTGAACCATTATTTTTCTTACAAAAATGTTTACTAAGAAAAAAATAACAAAAAGGTGTGTTGAGATGGTTTTGACATGCGGAGTGAATGAATGAAGATAGAACAATAAAATTAATTTTTGAGGAATGTAGTTGGAAATAGAAGGGGAGGAAGACCGAGGAAAACTTGGTATGATCAAGTATTAAAAATGCTTGAAAGTGATCAGGTCACGAGTCGGAATAATCAATGGGTATGTGTGAGGAGATGCTTGAATGTGGAAAAGGCTAAAATTATTTGCAAAGACAGAGTGGTATGGCACTCTATTCTCTTTGCGTACTCCTGCGGCGAACCGGATTAATGGTTAGTTAGATAGTTTAGATTTTTATTAATATCTCAACATAGATGAAGAAGTCTATTATGAAATCCACGAAGACAGATTGTTGTGGCATTCTATTCCAAAACCATTTTTACATTTTTAAAATGTAAAATAAATAATGTTGAGAAAACCCAGATTTGTGAACAAGCATTTGCACACACTCAAAATGTTGCGAAAAAATGACGCATTGAAATGCAGCATCTTAATTTTCTTTAACTAATTTTTCATGTAAAAAATAATATTATAAATGTATATCAATATACACATATATTTATATATATATATATATATATATATATATATATATATATAAATATATATATATATATATATATATATATATATATATATATATATATATATATATATATATATATATATATATATATATATATATATATATATATATATATATATATATATATATATATATATATATATATATATATATATATATATATATATATATATATATATATATATATATATATATATATATATATATATATATATATATATATATATATATATATATATATATATATATATATATATATATATATATATATATATATATATATATATATATATATATATATATATATATATATATATATATATATATATATATATATATATATATATATATATATATATATATATATATATATATATATATATATATATATATATATATATATATATATATATATATATATATATATATATATATATATATATATATATATATATATATATATATATATATATATATATATATATATATATATATATATATATATATATATATATATATAAATATATATTTTTTTATTATTATTTTTTTTTAATTAGGAGAAATATTTGTGTTTTTATTATTTACACAAATATTTCAATTTCATATTATTTCTGTGAGCCTAGGCGGCTCATTATTAGAAATAGGTATCAAATTGTGGTAGAGTGTGTTCGAACCGAGAAACTCTGGCTTAAGAGTCCGCGACACTAACCAGGAGACCACAGCCCGACACATAATAAATAATAGACTCACCTTTCCGTCACTTTTCCAATAGATGAAGAAGCCATACTCGTCCACCTTGAACAGGCAATTCGGTTCAAAGTCCGTATTATCTTTCTCTTCCGTCCATCTGTCGAATATTGCCCCCTGAAAAAAAGCGAAAAGTTAATGCACAGATAAAGAATTTGAAAACATAAAGAATAATAGCTTACTTCTTATAGAAATGTCTCAGGAATTATTATAAATTTCCAATATATATTAGTAAAAAAATCACAAGTTGAAAATTTCAGAGAAATATACTACTACTACTACTACTACTACTACCATCACGCCGTTTCCCCGCAGGGGTAGGCAGAGAGGATGGAACGCCACACTCTTCTGTCCTGACATGCACTCCTCGCCTCCTTCACATCCATACATCTAGTCATACATGCCCTCCGATTACGCAGACTTTTGACACCGCCGGATTTTAGGTTCTGATTGATCTGATCGTGCCAAGTCTTTTTCGGTCGTCCTTGTTCTGTTTTCCCTCTCACATTCGCCACATATATTTTCTTAGTCATTCTCTCGCTATCCACTCGCTCCACATGTCCATACCACCGCAAAGAACTCTTCCTAATCTTTTCAGAGAAATGTAAGTAGGTACAAATGTGGATTTTAATGGCAAAAAATAAACACCGGCGATATTACCTCGATGTATGTGAATAGAACTATAATATATAATTTATATACCATATATCGGAGTCGTACAGGAGAAAGTGACCAACTGACAAAACGTAAAATGTTCAGGAGGGCCATTTAGGTCACTTTTGCTTGGCAATAAAATAAATATCAATGCAATTAGTCATTTTGAACAAGTCAATATAATATACTTCCAAGTTTAAAATTGTTTCGGGATTTTTTAGGGCAATATTAAACTAGTAAGATATCAAATAGTCAATGATCACGTTTTTGTAAAAAATGCACTTGGTCACTTTCTCTTGTATGACTACGATATAACAGATTGAGAAGGTATATCACAAGGTCTAAAACCTTTTTTAGTCTAGCACCTCCTGCTAGAATATTTCGTCGACTCAGAAAAATTAATTATCAGATTGTGTCTCGTATAGAGGGGTGAAGGAATATGAATATATTGCCCATATTGTCACCCTTTATCGCCCTTTAGTATCGCGCAGAATATCTCACGGAATTTTTGAGGATCTGTGGTCTATATAATGCACCAAAACGCAACCTTCTTTTAACTGTACACAATGGTGCATAGATCACTCTATCGTGTCGACAAAGTGTTTTCTTGATCGTTAATTATATAAAAGAAATGTGATCTGCCCTTCGCTTTACGTATCAGTCCAAGGTGATAGATATTAAAAAAATTGGATTGAAATATCACTGGGACATATTTTGAACGTCCCTCTGGGAATCTATTCTGCACAGTAGTCAAACACGCTAACCGCTGCGTTAGGGAGGTGGAGAAAACTGTGACCTAAGTGTTGTGTAACTGGTATTGATAGCTAGGGACTAATAATGACAGTTCTAACCTTCAAAATAATATACGTAACTAATCACTGAAGAAAAGTGTGGTTGTTCATTTTGCAACGTTATTCAATATAAGTCAATTTTGCATTTCATATGCACCTCAGGATATTTTTTTGCACTAGTAGTGTATGGTTAGTATGCATTGGGTCCAAGTT